>NW_006789285.1:174268-208209 GCF_000442215.2 Lipotes vexillifer
TCCTGCTGTCCTTTTGTCACCTCTACTTTAGGACGTCCATTCCAGAAATTCTTATACACTGTGAAGGTCTCTAATCTCTGCTTCTATTACTAGTCCACTATAGTCCGTTCTCCACAGAGTAGCCAGAATGATGATTTAAAGGGTAAATTAAATCATATCACGACCCCTTTTTAAACCCTCTAATCACATTTATAATAAAATCCAAATTACTTACCCTGGCTTCCGAAGACTTCTAAGATCCTGGACTCTGTCTATTCTCCAAATTTATCTTGTACCTTTTTCCCATTATCCACTATAATCCAGCTTCACTGGCTTTCTTCAGTTCCTTTGTGCCAACTGTTCCTGTTGATTACATCAGTACTTCCTCAATAACATCCTCAAAGAGGTCTTCCTTGACCAATAATCCAAAGGAACCAGCAAGCCACTATTTTTCACAAAATCCTATTTAATTTTCTGAATAGCATTTCTGTCTAATAATTTTCTTCACTATTTATTGTATACCTCCCCCAATTAGAATGTTTGCTCCATGAGAACAAGAACCCTGTCAGCCTTATTCACTGATTATCTCACAATTAGAACAGTGTCAAGCACATAGTAGGCACATAATCAATACTGATTGTTGAATAAACGAAACAGCTAGTACAAATAAAGAGCTGTAAGAGTGAAAAGGAAGAAAGAAAAAATCACTGTTGTCTAGAATAATCAGTAAAGGCATAATGCAAGAAGTGGCCAAGTCTTCAAAACAGTTCAGGAGACAGAAATGAGGCAAAGACCTATCATAAGTGATGCACAAACAACATATGCAATGTGTTAGAGAAAACTGAAGAGCCCAGATACAGAGCAGTAGGAGAAAGTGTTTTCTAGTACAGTTCTGGAAAATACAGCTGGATTAGTGCCGAACAAGGTAAGATACTGAACACCTTGTCAGGGACTTAGAATCCACTGAGTGGTCAATGGATGGCCACTGGAGGTGTTTGAATAGGAAAATGACACAATCCAAAAAGATGTTTTAGTAAGATGACTGACAGCACTGCGCAGGATGAATCTGATGAAGAGTTAGAAGAGTTGGAAAGCAATGAGACGTGATCAAAAGCTCAGCTGCTGGATTGGCCTTGGAAAGAATAATGACCTACTCTTTACCCAGTAAAAGGATCTTAGATATGAAGACATTCTAAGCTAGTGGCATAGGCAGAACAACTTGAGGAGAATACAGTGATAAGGGAATTATTACAACCAAGCATCTCAGTAAGAGTGGAAGCGTGCTGAAAGGCAGCCAAGGAACCCACGTGGAGTTAAGCACACACGTGCAGTGTTCCCAGGCAACAGATGCGTTGAAGAGCTTGCGGGGCAGAGAGGGGGTAGTACCCGAAGCTAGGGAAATGCTGGCTAAGGGCAGAGTCTGGGAGGGTGTTTAAAAAAAGGAGGCCAGTAGCGCCTCCAGTTCCTTCCACTGCCGTTGCTCCGCCTAACTCACTCCTACTTCCTACTTCTGCCACCAACCAGCAGGACTAACGTCCCCTGCTGCGTAGCCTTCCGGCGCATTCAAAAGTAGCCCGGACACAGCCAGCAGCTCCACCGGCTTCTTCTCCTCCCCCAGCCCCGCCTACCCCAAGGCGCGATACTAGCTCAGGTCGCCCTCCTCTTGGGGACAAAGGGGCAGGGTCCCAATGCCTATCTTGTCATCGACCCATACACAAGCCCCACTTGGCGCAAGAAACTCAACCCGGCCTACCTCACGTCCAGTTGAAGGTATTCCTCTGCACTACGCTGTGCGCATGACCGGAAGCTTTAAAATAGCCTCCCGACACGCACTATTTAAAGGGCCAGGCTCCCACTTAAAGAAGAGCTTTAAAAGAGGCCCGTAATTTCTCACGCTGTGGAGCCGCCTGGAGGCACAAAGAGGAAGAGGGCGGGACGCGGGTGGGGACGGGACGGTCATGGGCGGGGCCTGACGGGTTGTGCCTGCCCCAGCCGTCCCTAGGGCCCGGGTTCCTCGACCGCTGGCTCAGCCCCGAGGCGCCCCGCCCGCCCCGCACTCCCCGCGCCTGGGCAGGTAAGGGATTCCGGCCGTGCGCGCCACCTTCTCAGCGAGGTGTCCGAGGTCCGCGTCCAGGCCTCGGCCCCTCTGCCCCAGGGTTGTGGAGGGACGGTTCGGAAGGAAAATCGCCTATCTTCAGCCCAAGTGAGAAAAGGTAGAGAGGAAGTAGGTTGCGTGGGCAGCAATTGCTCCAGGATGAAGACGTGGGTGGCTCCCTGGGGATCAGAAAGTTAGTGGTACCTGTGGAGGACCGTGGAGCGAGAAGAGACGTCACCTGGTGGCTCGGTCAGACCGTGCCTGGAATTTCTCAACTCCCGGGCGGTGTGTTCCGAGAACCCGTTTACGAAATGAAATATCTTTTCCTGAGAACCAGGAAGTAAGACCAGCACACGGCGGAGATGCTCGCCGCGTGGAAAGCATTCCGAAGCCCCGGCAAGATTCTAATTAGCTTGTCTGTCAGGCTTCCAGGAACTTGGAAAGTGGAGCGGGGTTGTCAGTATCTTATCAGATGGGAAAAGTGTACAGACAGCCTGGAAATAAGAGAGGGAACGAAGGGCTGAAAAGCAGACCTCAGAAAGCATTTTAGCCATTTAGAATGGGAACAAATGGCTCTCTTAGTGCCTCAAAAACGTGTCTGCCCAAGGAGCCCTAAGCGGAGAATATTCAGAATTGCCCTTTTCCTTTCTGGGGGTAATCCTTGAAGAGATATGTCAGAAAGTTCAGATTTCCTTAATTCTTCTGTTTGCACACTAAACATTCATTTGAAGTTTGCTTCCGACCTGTCCAAACAGAGCTCCTGAGCTTCCAGGCTAAACTCGCTCCTGCCACAGGCTTCTCCATCTCAGTAAAGGTGCCATCTTCTCACCCTTCACATCAGCACACAGGATCCTGTGTGCTTTACCTCAGAAAATATCCATCATCCTAGGACTTCTACCTTCTTTGCTACCTCTCCGATCCAAGCCTCCAGCGCCTCCACCTGGATTATTGATGTACTGAACTAATTGGTCTCTTCCTGCTTCTCTGCCCTTACTTTAATATCCTTTATTCTCAGCAGCAGTCCCCAGTGTCCTTTTAAGACATGAGTATAGAGTGTGTCTCTCCTCTTCTCAAAACCTCCACTGTCCTTTCATCTCCCTCAGAAGATAAAGTCAATCCAAAGGCTATAAGGGCCCGAGGAGACCTGGCCCCATTACCTCTCTCATCTATTCTACTTTCCTGCCCTTTCTTCTCCAGTCTTACTGTCTCCTTGCTGTTTTTCAGTGGACTCACTCCAGACCCTTGCATTTACGATTTCTTTTGCCCAGAAACCTTTCCCACAGATATCCCAGTGGCTAGCTTTCTCATTCCTTCAAACCTTTAATCAAACGGCACCTTCTTATTGAGGGCTACTTTGACCACCCTATTTAAAATTAAAACCCTTTCTCAGTTTATTTTTTTTCCATTCCACTTGGCACCATCTAATGCACTATAAAGCAAATGCTTATTACCTGTCTTTCTCTATTAGAATATAAGATCCATGAATTCAGTTTTTTTTTCTTACTTAACTTATGCTTTATCTCCAGGGACCTGGATCAATATCCAGCACAAACTAGAGACTCAGTAAATATTTGATGAATGTATAATATTTTGGCTTTTAAAAAATATATCCAAAATGTTTAAATACTTACCATTGAGATAAATCAATGTTTGAGAATAGTATGTGATGTTTAACTTATGGAATACCAGCACATATCCTATTTAAGAAGGGCAGCCCTATATAATTTATTTAGGTCTAGAAGGTATCATGAGATTTTGTTCTTAATGATGATATTGAGTTGTCCAAAAATATCTAGAATATTTTGCTTAAGAAAGCATGCGTAGATGATGTATTTTAGGAAGGTTATAAGCATTTTAAAGATACTATGCTTGATAAAATAACACTCACCATGAAAAGCTTAGCTATGTTCTCAGACCTCTTAGTTCCATTCTTTCAGTTGTCCTTCACTGCTATTCTGAAAATTGAGCTTAAATATAATTCTGCACATTTCTTTTTTTTTAAATGTGACATAAGAATAACTTCTGCCATACAATAGTCATTGCTACATTTTCTTTGATCACTTATTATTGATAGCATTAGGCATTTGTTAATTTAAAATCTATACAGCAACTCTTAGGTAAGACCATCTCTGTTTTTCAGATGAAGAAACCGAAGTCCAGAGAAACTGAGTTATTGACCCTGGTCACAGTTGGCTTGTGGAAGAGCTACATCAGAACTCAGGCCCAGGCAACCTCAAAGTCCATCTTCCATACACCCCTCTACACTCTCTTCTTCTGATCAGACTGTTAGTGAAACACAATCTTAAAACTTTATTAATGCACCTCATCAGAATTTTTTGAATTTCTATTTTGAACTGTACTTTGTTTGAGAATGTGCATGCAGGTGGGAAGGCACTGGGTTCCACAAGCAGATACTCGTTTTAGTATTATTTATCAATGATCACCTTACCTCATATTCTTGGCTGAGTTGTCTAGTGTGAAAATGTGAATGGTTTTTCTTTACCATGAGAATTAATGGTATGAGAAAATAGTCATGAATATATTTATTTATTTGTAAGCAGTATATCCTGTTCCACTTCTATTAATCCTAAATGTACTAAAGTAAAATCTTGAATACTTTGAAAGAGGCAACACTTTTCAATTTTTTTCTGCACATATCATTTATTTTCATTATAGAAAATGCAGAAAAGTAAATGAAAACAAAACCTCCATATAAATCACCATCAGGCGATAACCACGGTTAATATTTTGGTGTATGTTCTTCCAAATATGTGTTGGTGGTGATAGATGGATGTATGTTTTAAGTAACATTTTAAATTCTGAAGTTTAGAACTTCCAGACTTAAATATAAGGAGTTGTTAGAAGGCCTTCCTTTTCTGGCATCCCTACGCTATCACCTTTGTTAGAAATCTGGATGCAGGAGAGTTACAGAATTTATCCCTGGTCTTCAGATAGACTGCTCTTATTCTCAATTCTTTGTATTTTAGCTCTAGCTTTTAGGATTACTAAGCAGTTCTACCTTTACTAGCTTTGTCAGTCACACTGTACTTCTTAACAATGGAGAGAAATATAAGTAAATAAGAAAAAGTAGTGTGAATGTAGCAACTGTAAAATCTATAGGCAGATGTGATTTCTTAATTTAAAAAATCAGCCTTTTAGCATTCAGCACAAATATTCTGAGCAGCTGCTAAAGCTGAATTTGGTTGGGTCCAGGAGAGCACACCATCTAGGAGAGAAGGCAGACCAATAAATAATAAAATATGATAATTGTTATAATAGAAGAATAACCAGGTGACAGTTTGGAGCAAAAGAGATGACTGTCAGGAAAAGCCAATAGTGCCTTTTGTGTTGAGCTCGAAGGAATGGTAGGCATTTACCAGGTGGCCCTCAAGGTGCTTGAGCGATTCTTAACCTAGCCCTGGATGACCTCACCTCCTGCTTCACAGAGAAAATAACATTGTATAGGAATTCTCCCTCTTGCTTCAAATATATCTGTATCCAAACCTCTGCTTCTCTCCTGTTAGATTCAGAAGAAGAGGTTTTCTTCTATTCAGGGTTGACCCCTTCACCTCTGTTTACTATCCATTTCATATCTTCAACCAAGTTTTGTCTTAAAACAAACCTTAAACCAGCAGTTCCCAGAGGGTGGTTGGGGTCTCTGAGTCTCTTTCAAGAGGTTCGTAAGGTCAAAATCACACATGGGTAAAAGATTCATTCAGAGTGCAATGGATTTTAATGTGACAAAGTTCATTGATATGGTTTCAGATTCCACACTGCAGCTAACTTTCAGGAAATTGTCACTTATCAAGTTTTAGTATAGCGTCAAAGAAAAATACTACTTTGTGAAATGGCTGTTAAAATACTGCTCCCTTTCCAACTGTATGTCTGTGTGAACCTGGACTTTCTTCATATACATTAACCCAAATGATACATTGCCGCAGGCTGAATGCAGAAGCAGATATTAGAATCCAGCTGTCTTCTATTAAGCTAAAAATTAAAGAGATTTGCAAAACTGTAAAAAAAATTCACTCATATTTTGGGGGGAAATATAGTTTTTATTAAAATATGTATGCTAACATGTAGTACATTTATTATTATTTAAAATGAATTAATGAATAAGTTATTTTTCAATTTCTCAGTGTCAGTTTCTAATATGGTAAATATTGGCAATATAACCAACATAAACAAAAGCTCTTTGGAGTCCACAGCAATTTTTAAGCGTGTAAAGGGTACATAGTTTGAGAGCTGCTATTTTTCTTCCCTTTTTTTTTCTTTCTTTCATCCTTTCTTCCTTTCTCCTTCCCTTCATAGCCAGGCTTCCTGGAAAATGCATTTCTACCATGCACTCATTACTCCACTGAAACAGTTCTTAAGTCACCCAAAGGCCTTCTGTTTACCCATCAGTATTTATTCGATCTCTCTGAGTCTTTTATACCAACCTATGGCTAATTCTAGAAATCTCTGGTATTCTACTGTCCTGGTTCTCTGCTTACCTCCACAACTTATCAGTACTTTTAAAAGTTTCTTTTTTTCCCTTCGTTCCTTCACATTCTATATATTCCTAATAGGCAGGCTCATATTTCTTGTTGTTTCAACCAACTATTCATGTATGAATATATGAGTATTCCTGAACCTGTCTCCTAAGCTCCAGACCATATATTGAGCTACTTAGTGCCAACTCCCCTAGGTGGTGCCAGAGGTAGATATTTCACATTTAACATGACCAGGACTGAACACATTATTTCCTCTATCATCTACATAATTACCCAAGCTGAGAAAGCCAGGAATCAGCTTCTTTGTTTCCCTCAGTCTCCTTTCCCTCTAATATCCTGAAATTACTTTGATTTGGCCTCCTAAACCTTTGGAGTTTTTTCTTCCTCATTACCCAACTGTATACTTCTTTCTTCAGGCTTTCATTTCTAGATTATTGCAAAATTTTCAAACTGTTCTCTTTGCCTTAATATACATTCCTTCAGTGTTTCATCCACAGGAATCCACTTAACCACATAAGATCACATACCACTTTTCCTTAAAATCCAGCATTGGCTCCCCTGTAACTTCTAGTATAAAGTTTAAATCCCTTGTCATAGAATACGAGGCACATGATGACTTGGTCCTGCCTACCTCTCCAATCTCATCTTTTAATGACATGCGTCCTGTGGTCCAGCCCTAACAAATTACATGCCTTAGCCTAACCCATGCTCTCCCATGCTATTCCTGCAACCTCTCACCTCCCAAATCTGTCTTGGCATACCTCCTTCAGACTGCCTCCCTTTGTGCTCCTTCTCTGGGCCCCATTAACACTCTGCTCACCCTTCTTGTAACATTTATTCTCATTGTAATTGTTTGCACCCCCTGCTAGACTGAGAAGCTTGAAAACAAAGATTTTTCTCTTCTCTGTAGCTCCCATCACTTAGCACAAAGCCTGACATATATGTTTATTGAGTTTATGAATGAATGAAAGGACTGGTCTTTCTAGAAAAGAGAATGACATGAACAATGCATTGAGTTAGAGAAACAGGGACATATGGCATGAATTTTGGAGTCAGATATGGTTCAAGACCTAGCTCTTTCACTTACGACTTTTGTGAAATAGAGATGGTAAAACTGCCTTAGTCACTGTGAGGATTAAGTGAAATATATAAACCAACTAGCATGGTCCTGGGCAAGAAATTCATTCATTCCTAACCCTTAACAACACCAATATCTACAAAGCACTAGTAATTAGTTACATATTAGTGAATAAAATGAGCACAGACCCTGAATTCATGGAGCTTGTAGTCTAATGGGGGAGACCATTAGTAAACAACTAAACAAATAAATATATGATTACAAATACATTGTGCAGTGATGAAAGATAATTAAGTTGAGAGTAGATGGACCTACCTAGCTGTGGTCAAAGAAGGCCAAAGAGAAGAGAATGCTAATATAAGAGGCACAAGACACAGGGAGACTTTTTGCTTCTTACACTTCTATAACATCTGAATTTCATACCACATGAATCTATTCTTTATTCCAAAAATTAGTTATATTACACTTTAAAAATAAAAATATGTAGGGGAGCAGGAGAGTAATTGACAGAAGAATATCTAAATCTATTTGTTTTGATTAATTAGAAGGAAAGGTGACCACCTGCTGAGAATGAGGGAGATGGAGATCAAATAAAACCACGTGGACAGAGCTAAAGGTGTGAAATAGTCACCAAGGAGGATGAGCAAAGACAAGTGAAAGGACTAACAGCAGTGTTGAAGGCCCGAAGGAAAAGGGTCCCCTAAATTTGTATTTATACCAGTCTGCTCAGTTACCTGGTTCTCCACAGCTGTATTCAGCAGTGCTGGTGTACAAGTAAAACTGTGAGATTTATCCCCAGCTACAGCTCTCCAGGGTGGAGTAGCAGAAGAAAAGGGGGACTGAGGAAATAAAAGTTCTGTCTAGAGAGTAGTTAGGTGGTAAACCACAGGGTTTGCCTTAGTAGGGAATGAATTGTGATCAGGCAGATCTGATGGATTCAGAAATTGTGGCTGTACCAAGGAAGAATATGTTATGTAAAAAGTCAGTGGATAGACCATATCTTTTAATGCTGTACAAATTATTTCAAGACATTTGTTTTCACTTCCACCAAAGAGTGTTATATAAATGTTTAATAGTAAATAAATACAGACTGAGAAAAATATTTTAAATTGAAAACTTTTTTCTTAATAGATTTGATTCCTGAATATGTTTACATGAATTTTTCTGAAAAAGTAAACTTTTTGCTCCCTTGTGTAAATTTCACTTGGAAAATGTTGGTGCCGGAACAAAAATAATCCTGTAATTTTTTAATTGATATTTAGAGATGGAGAAAGATGAAAATAGCAACTACCTGGCTTCGGAGTGTCCCTTTATTATGGTGTAATGTGTCCCCAACATTTCATAAGTTAGAGCAAAGTGTGATGTGTAAGCTTACAGATGTCAACGCTAAAGCTACTGTAAAATTTTAATGAGAATCTTCCGTATTTTAGGAATAAAAGATGAACAAACCCATAACAGCATCAACATATGTGCGCTGCCTCAATCTTGGACTAATTAGAAAGCTGTCAGATTTTATTGATCCTCAAGAAGGATGGAAGAAGTTAGCAATTGCTATTAAAAAACCATCTGGTGATGATAGATACAATCAGTTTCACATAAGGTAACATGTAAAATTCTTTTTAAATTCTTACATCACAATCTAGAATGATTGATAGGTACAAATACTGTCTACTGCTGCAGTTCAGAAAATAAACCTCTCTCTAGGGGAGATAATGGTAATAAGTCACACACAACCTTTTTTTTTTTTTTTTTTTTGCAATTTTTGCTTCATTCTCCAGTATATCAGCTAGGTCAATATTGTGATATTGCAAATAAGTTTTTGAGGTTAAAATCAAGATTCCAACTTTTACTCTAAATTTCTGTTTGGCAAGCTGAGCCTAGTTCACTCTGCCTCATACCTGTCATTTCCAGATTGAAGTAACATAAGAATATTTTAAGAATCTGTAGTAAAATTCTGGAGCCTAAAAGTGTGTGAGTCTCTAATTCACTTTAACAGTATATTTTAGGAATTCTTCAAATGTGAGATTTTAAAGTTGCTTGTACATGTACACATCTATGAATAGACTTCTTAGTTCTTAGCCAGGATTTTTCAACACTATCTTCAGATAGTTTCCATCTTCTATTTGTCTCTGCTTGATTAAGTGTAAGATATAAGTACACATTTTATTTTTGTCAGTTATTTCAGCCCAAACCTATGTCAAAATCTGTCTTTGGAAGCAGGGGGAAAAGAAATTTATTTGTGATTTTCAACATTAACCTGAAAAAAACCTGAAGCCTTAGTTCCCATACTAGTCCTTTCAGGAAACGTTTTCTCATATGAAGGATGAGCATCTTAAATTACTTGGAAGAAACTTAAGTTTAAACCTTGAAAACCATTTTTATAGACAGTTTGTTGATATTAACTATCTAAAACTTTGAGAACATAGTCGAGGGAGTGGTAGTGAGGAGAAAAGACTCTTCTTTACAGAATAATGGCAGCAAATAATTATTGAAAGAATGATAGAACTAAAAAGTTACCAATTTACAACTACCAGTGAGTAATTGATTACGGAGGGCTCATCAGCGAGTGCTAAAATCACAAGGCGAAAGGGTGTTGGTGAACAAGATACGCACACGATTTCAAAGTATTATCCACAGGTTATTTATGAATTGCAAAGGGGAAAGGTAGTTTTATAGAGAAAAAATCTGACGTACACCTCCTCAACCAAGTAATCAAACTGGTGCCGTCAATAATGGTACAAACTGCGATTATGTGCCTCCAGATGTGATGCAGTGAAAAGGACACATTGTCATCTCTGTAGTGTTCTTACCAACAGGTTTTCACCTGAATTTAATTGTGAGAGAGTAGTCAGACAAATCTAGACTGTGTGAATTCTACAAGGCATCCGACCTACACTCTGTAAAGTGAGCACACAGATACAGAGATGGAGAGGGTGAGAGCACAAACATGGCAAAATGTTATCCATTGGTCATTTGGTGAATCTAGATGAAGAGCAGATGGCTGTTCATGGTATTATTCTTTCAACTTTTCTGTAGGTTTGAAATTTTTTGAAATAAAAAAATTTCAGGAAAAGCCAAGTTGTTCAAGTCTTTAAATGTTACTTTCAAAACTAGTTATTAAAGAAATTTTGAATGAAAAACTGCTCTGTGTTTTTCCCTCAATTTAACTGAAATATAGTTAAGAACTATATTTCTTAACTATAGAAATAAAACTATTTCTTAACTTGGCATAATTCTCCAAGTTTGTATATATTCTATTTCTTTAAGCAGGCTGGTTTATTAAAAATCATATGGCTAACAGAGTGAGTATGTCATGTAGGGAAGTAATATAGCTTAGTAGGTTGAGAGTATACCCTTCTGTCAAGTGAGATCTGAATTTGAATCTCAATTTATATGCAGTTTATTGACAGTGTGGCTGTAGGCTGCTTACTTTACCTCTCACGCTTCCTCTTTGGTAAATTAGTATGATATTCATAGTGTTTTGGAGAGTTAAATGGGTTCATGTGTGTGCATCCTGTAGCCCACTGTAAGTACACAGTGTCTGTCAACTTATCATCATCTTCAGCATCTTTTTTCCTTCTGCCTATCTTTCCTGTTCTCTGTAATTCTTACTGATTCTCTTGCTGTATTGTAGGAAGTGCTCGGGGCTAGACGGGGGGTCGGGGGGGCTGCTGGGGGGAATAATTCCTATTTACATGTTAACTCTGTTTACATACTAATCTTGTTTCTCTTTTACTTACTTTAAGGAGATTTGAAGCATTACTTCAAACTGGAAAAAGTCCCACTTGTGAATTACTCTTTGACTGGGGCACCACAAATTGCACAGTTGGTGATCTCGTGGATCTTTTGGTCCAAAATGAGTTTTTTGCCCCTGCAAGTCTTTTGCTACCAGGTAAACTGAGCATGTCTAAGGTATCAATAATTAGGGTGGAAAGACAAGTAGCAGAAATAGGAACATTTCTTCTGACTCTTACTTTTTTCTCATAGTAGATGAGCCTTACATTTAAGACTCCTTTTCATTCTTTCAACTCTCCCCAACTCTTAGGCAAGCACGCCAGACACTTCAGACTTGCTGCTAAGGAAATGGAGGCTTCAGGATTGAGTCTGATCCCACCATTAAAGTCAGGTGGTTTTGTGCCAATAAGTTTAGAATGATGAGAAAAAACTCTTGCTTTTTTTCACCCTCAACTTCCACTCTGATGGGACTCTGTGATCGTGAATTCCTTACATTGTGTTCCAGTGGGCTGGTGTCTAGTTGCCTTCCTCATAAGCTACTTTTTCTCCCTTTGATGCCATGTACACCAGTGGTACTCACCCTTCAGAGGGCATAAGAATCGCCTGGAGTTCTTGTTAAACATGTAGCTTCCCAGGCTCTACTCTAGACCTCATTATCAGAATTCTTGAATTAGGTTCAGGATCTAAGTTTTTAAACAACTGCTTCAGTCCTTCTGTTGCAGGTGGCTTATGAACCACTTTTTGGAAACACTGCCTTACCCATCCTTATCAAAATTTACAAATTCTTACTAGGTAGCTTCTTGTGTAGTGCTGTGAAAATGTGGGGCTAATGTGTAGAAACTGGAATGATGTTAAGTGAACCAAGTTCCTAATTTAACTTTTTCACAAACACTTTTTCTAATGGAATGACAACTTGTATCTTATTTCATTTCTTAGATGCTGTTCCCAAAACTGTTAATACACTGCCTTCTAAAGTTACTGTAACAGTTCAGCAGAAACATATGCCCCTCTATGGCAAAGACAGGACATCTGTGATATCTGATGAGAATACTGAACAGAACTATATGCCACCTGACTCCTCGTGTCCAGAAAATAGAAGTTTAGAAGTTACTGATAGACGTAAGTAACATTTGCAGTGCTTTACACTAGTGGGTTTGTTATTAAGACCATCACTGCTTTAAAATCTATCTCTCCTTTTGTTTGTGCAGTCTGGTAATAGCTCTTTTGTGTTGTTCTTTTCCCCTGATTTATTAAGCACCATCTTCATTGTATTAGTCAGTGTTATAAGTGAGTAGAGGCAATAGGACCTATGAACAACCACAGAAGCTATGAAAAAAAAAAGTAAATATTTACATAACTTAAAAGGGTCATTTTATAAAGAAAATAAATGACTAGAGTTTTAAGTGGAGGACCACCAAACAGAATTCTCAAGGTAAACCTTGAGAATATTTGTAAATATTTGCATATGTATGAAATATCCAAATTGAGAAAATACTGAAGTTATTAAAACCAGTTTCTTTTTTACTGAAGCCCTTTTTTTCTTATTCTATTGACATTATAGGTTTTCACAGTTTTTCATTTTATGAATTGAAGGATGTCACAAATAACTTTGATGAACGACCCATTTCTGTCGGTGGTAACAAGATGGGAGAGGGAGGATTTGGAGTTGTGTATAAAGGTTATGTGAACAACAGGACTGTAGCAGTGAAGAAGCTTGCAGCAGTAAGTTATACTTTCAGGAAGACAAAGAATTAGAGGAAGAGTTGCTTCTTAGTGTGCTATATAATAAATTTTAAATTAATCTTTAGGAAATATATGATTTCAGCGTGTATTTTCTTTAAATAAACATCATTCTAAGCTTGCAGTTCTTGACATTTAAAAATTTGTTGAAAGCTATGGACTCTGTCCCTATAAAAAATGTAGTTATATACACATACATACAATTATACATATAATTTGGGGAGATTCACAAAATAGAGAAGCTGAACTCTACACAGTGCTTCATGCATGATCAATATTAAAATGGTAAGATTCTAAAAAAGTTTTATAAAAATAGCTTCCTTGTATTACTTTTCTCATTTAAAAATAAAGTTTAGAAAATATACAATGGGCTTCCCTAGTGGCGCAGTGGTTGAGAGTCCGCCAGCCTTTACAGGGGACACCGGTTCGTGCCCTGGTCCGGGAAGATCCCACATGCCGCAGAGCGGCTGGGCCCGTGAGCCATGGCCGCTGAGCCTGCACGTCCGGAGCCTGTGCTCCACAGCGGGAGAGGCGACAACAGTGAGAGGCCCATGTACCCCCCGCCAAAAAAAAAGAAAATATACAATAAGAAAAATTTTTTCTAATTCTTATCTATGTCCTTTGTTCCCATTTCTATTAGAGTGTTTACCATTTACTTATTGATTTGTTATATTTTAAATCTATTATTATATTCTAAAAATACCAATACAATACATATTTTTACAATAGTCACCGTCTGTCATATATGTTGCAAATACTTTTGCAGGTCTTGTTTTTCTTTTTGCCTTCAAATTTGCTTATGTTTTCTATTACATTGAATTTTTTTCCAGAATGTTTATGCAGTGAAGTCTCATATTATTTCATTTTGTTCCCACAATGACTCAGTGAGGTTTATGTAGTTACATGGTTTATAAGGTTTTCTTCCTTCCACTCACCAGCCATGAGACCTTGAGCAAATTGATAATATTTCTAGTTCTCAGTTGTTCTATAAAATGGGGAGAATGATGCCTTACTATTTTAAAGAAAGCAGAATCAGCCAGACGATCTTGTGTGCCCCTTTTAGCTTTAGGAGACTTGGGGTTATTGTATTGTATTATACTGTATATTATTTTATTTTTTCAGATGGTTGACATTAGTACTGAAGAACTGAAACAACAGTTTGATCAAGAAATAAAAGTAATGGCAAAGTAAGTTAATCTGGCAGTGCGGTACTGTGGAAAAAAGCAGGACAAGGAGTAAGGGACCTGTTTCTTACCTAGAGTGTGCCATGAGCTAGTGATATTTTCAAATATGTAAATTAAAATAGTTTAGAGAACTTAAAAGAACTTTGACTCCACAATTCTGTGACTACATATACTCTTTCGTATGTGTGTAGATTAAACAGCAGTCGTTATTCTAAATCATGGGAAAATTACATGGAATTTCAACTAACTTCCATTATTGTGTTTTCTGCTCCCAAAGTTCACAAGAGATAAATTGTAGATATAATTACGCGGGCCTCTCACTGTTGTGGCCTCTCCCGTTGCGGAGCACAGGCTCCGGACGCGCAGGCTCAGCGGCCATGGCTCACGGGCCCAGCCGCTCCGCGGCACATGGGATCTTCCCAGACCGGGGCACAAACCCGTGTCCCCTGCATCGGCAGGCGGACTCTCAACCACTGCGCCACCAGGGAAGCCCCATACATTTTTTTCCACTGAGATTTAGAAACATTAAAAACTTTGCCCAAGGCCACATAAACAATAAATATGTGGATTTCAAATCCGGATCTGTCTGACTCCAAAACTTGAGCTTTTGATCTAAATCCTTAATGAGATTTACCAATTTATTCTCATTAGACCCATTGCTATAAATCAACAATTCTAGTTGCTTAACTTCAAGAAAGAAAGAATAGACTGGAATTAATTCATTCACAGTAAAAATAATACACACTGAAAAAACTAAAAAGCCTTCTGTTCAGGATTTGTTCTTCATACCCCTAACCCCTCCTAAAAGTAAAGTGTTCAAAATAGATAATCAGGAAAATATTTTTAAATAATAAAAGTCATCTCTTAAATATATCACTCAGAGATAACCACTGCTAGTATTTTGATGTACTTGCTTCATGATGAGTGTGTAGCGTTTTCCCCATGTCATTAAAAATAATTTTAAAACATTTAAAATTATTGTATAAAATTCTAGCATATATAAGGATTATATTTTATTTAACATTACCCTTCTAGGTTTGTTTCTAATTTTCAATATTACCTATTAAAGCTCCTTTCAATCTCTTTGTACATAAACCTTTAAATACAAATCTGCTTATTTCATCTGGACACAGTCCTAGAAGAAGAATTACTGGTTCCGAATGCATGAACTTTTTAAAGACTTTCTAAGTATTTGTCCAAATGGCTTTGTAGATAAGTTATGATAATTTATACTTCTACCACCAATTTATTACAATTTCAGACTTCACTGCTACCTCACCACCATTAAATATTACTGCTATTTTTTTATAAGTACCAATCTCTGGACCTTGCTAGCAAAATAACCTTGGCCAAGTTTCCTACCTGTCTATTCATTCTTTTTTTTTAAATTTAATTTAATTTATTTTTTTATACAGCAGGTTCTTATTAGTTATCTATTTTATGCATATTAGTGTATATATGTCAATCCGAATCTCCCAATTCATTCCACCACCACTACCCACCCCCCTCCACTTTCCCCTCCTTGGTGTTCATACGTTTGTTCTCTACATCTGTATCTCTATTTCTGTTCTGCAAACCAGTTCATCTGTACCATTTTTCTAGGTTCCACATATATGCGTTAATATACGATATTTGTTCTTCAATTTCTGACTTACTTCAATCTGTATGACAGCCTCTAGATCCATCTCACATCTCTACATCCACATCTCTTCCTTTTTATGACTGAGTAATATTCCATTGTATATATGTACCACATCTTCTTTATCCATTCATCTGTCATTGGGCATTTAGGTTGCTTCCATGACCTGGCTATTGTAAATAGTGCTGCAATGATCATTGGGGTGCATGTGTCTTTTTGAATTATGGTTTTCTCTAGGTATATGCCCAGTAGTGGGATTGCTGTGACATATGATAATTCTATTTTTAGTTTTTTAAGGAACCTCCATACTGTTCTCCATAGTGGCTGTATCAATTTACATTCCCACCAACAGTGCAAGAGGGTTCCCTTTTCTCCACACCCTCTCCAGCATTTGTTGTTTGTAGATTTTCTGATGTTGCCCATTCTAACTGGTGTGAGGTGATACCTCATTGTAGTTTTGATTTGCATTTCTCTAAAAATTAGTGATGTTGAGCAGCTTTTCATGTGCTTCTTGGCTATCTGTATATCTTCCTTGGAGAAATGTCTCTTTAGGTCTTCTGCCCATTTTTGGATTAGTTGTTTGTTTTTTTTAATATTGAGCTGCATGAGCTGTTTATATATTTTGGAGATTAATCCTTTGTCGGTTGATTCATTTGCAAATACTTGCTCCCATTCTGAGGGTTGTCTTTTTTCTTGTTTGTAGTTTCCTTTGCTTTGAAAAAGCTTTTAAGTTTCATTAGGTCTCATTTGTTTATTTTTGTTTTAATTTCCATTACTGTAGGAGGTGGGTCAAAAAAGATCTTGCTGTGATTTATGTCAGAGTGTTCTTCCTATGTTTTCCTCCAAGAGTTTTATAATGTCCAGTCTTACATTTAGGTCTCAAATCCATTTTGAGTTTATTTTTGTGTATGGTGTTAGGGAGTGTTCTAATTTCGTTCTTTTACATGTAGCTGCCCAGTTTTCTCAGCACCAATTATTGAAGAGACTGTCTTTTCTCCATTGTATGTTGTTGCCTCCTTTGTCATAGAGTATGTGACCATAGGTACGTGGGTTTATCTCTGGGCTTTCTATCCTGTATGATTGATCTATATTTCTGTTTTTGTGCCAGTACCATATTGTATTGATTACTGTAGCTTTGTAGTATAGTCTGAAGTCAGGGCATCTGATTCCCTTTTTTTCCCTCAAGACTGCTTTGGCTATTCAGGGTCCTTTGTGTCTCCATACAAATTTTAAGATTTTTTGTTCTAGTTATGTAAAAAATGCCACTGATAATTTGATAGGGATTGTATTGAATCTGTAAATTGCTTTGGGTAGTATACTCATCTTCAAAATATTGATTCTTCCAATCCAAGAACATGGTATATCTCTCCATCTGTTTGTGTCATCCTGGTTTTCTTTCATCAGTGTCTTATAGTTTTCTGCATACAGGTCTTTTGTCTCCCTAGGTAGGTTTATTCCTAGATATTTTATTCTTTTTGTTGCAATGGTAACTGGGAGTGTTTCCTTAATTTCTCTTTCTGATCTTTTGTTGTTAGTGTATAGGAAAGCAAGAGATTACTGTGCATTAATTGTGTATCCTACAACTTTACCAAATTCATTGATTAGCTCTAGTAGTTTTCCGGTGGCATCTTTAGGATTCTCTATGTATAGTATCATGTCATCTGCAAACAGTGACAGTTTTACTTCTTCTTTTCCAATTTGTATTCCATTTACTTCTTTTTCTTCTCTGATTGCCATGGCTAGGACTTCCAAAACTATGTTGAATAATAGTGGCGAGAGTAGACGTCCTTGTCTTGTTCCTGATCTTAGAGGAAATGCTTTCAGTTTTTCACCATTGAGAATTATGTTTGCTGTGGGTTTGTCATATACAGCCTTTATTATGTTGTGGTAGGTTCCCTCTATGCACACTTTCTGGAGAGTTTTTATCATAAATGGATGTTGAATTTTTTCAGAAGCTTTTTCTGCATCTATTGAGAGATCATATGGTTTTTCTTCTTCAGTTAGTTAATATGGTGTATCACATTCATTGATTTGCATATATTGAAGAATCCTTTCATCCCTGGGATAAATCCCACTTGATCATGGTGTATGATCCTTTTAATGTGTTGTTGGATTCTGTTTGCTAGTATTTTATTGAGGATTTTTGCATCTATATTCATCAGTGATATTGGTCTGTAATTTTCTTTTTTTGTAGTATCTTTGTCTGGTTTTGGTATCAGGGTGATGGTGGCCTCATTGAATGAGTTTGGGAGTGTTCCTTCCTCTGAAATTTTTTGGAAGAGTTTGAGAAGGATGGGTGTTAGCTCTTCTATAAATGTTTGATAGCATTCACCTGTGAAGCCGTCTGGTCCTGGACTTTTGTTTGTTGGAAGACTTTTAATTACAGTTTTAATTTCATTACTTGTGATTGGTCTGTTCATATTTTCTGTTTCCTCCTGTTTCAGTCTTGGAGGGTTATACATTTCTAAGAATTTGTCCATTTCTTCCAGGTTGTCCATTTTATTGGCCTAGAGTTGCTTGTAGTAGTCTCTTAGGATGCTTTGTATTTCTGCGGTGTTCTTTGCAACTTCTCCCTTTTCATTTCTAATTTTATTGATTTGAGTCCTCTCCCTCTTTTTCTTGATGAGTCTGGCTAATGGTTTATCAATTTTGTTTATCTTCTCAAAGAATCAGTTTTTAGTTTCATTGATCTTTGCTGTTGTTTTCTTTGTTTCTATTTCATTTATTTCTGCTCTGATCTTTATGATTTCTTTCCTTCTACTAACTGTGGGTTTTGCTTGTTCTTCTTTCTCTAGTTCCTTTAGGTGTAAGGTTAGACTGTTTATTTGAGATTTTTCTTGCTTCTTGAGGTAGGCTTGTATTGCTATAAACTTCTTTCTTAGAACTGCTTTTGCTGCATCCCATAGGTTTTGGATCATCGTGTTTTCATTGTAATTTGTCTCTAGGTATTTTTTGGTTTCCATGCTGATTTCTTCAGTGATCTCTTGGTTATTTAATAACGTATTGTTTAACCTCCACGTGTTTGTGTTTTTTACATTTTTTTCCCTGTAATTGATTTCTAATCTTATAGCATTGTGGTCAGAAAAGATGCTTGATATGAATTCAGTTTTCTTATATGTACTGAGGCTTGATTTGTGACCCAAGATGTGATCTATTTTGGAGAATATTCCCTGTGCACTTGAGAAGAAAGTGTATTCTGCTCTTTTTGGATGGAATGCCCTAAAATATCAAGTAAATCTATCTGTTCTATTGTGTCATTTAAAGCTTGTGTTTCCTTATTAATTTTCTGTCTGGATGATCTGTCCATTGGTGTATGTGAGATGTTAAAGTCCCCCATTATTATTGTGTTACTGTCGATTTCCTCTTTTATAGCTGTTAGCAGTTGCCTTATGTATTGAGGTGCTCCTAGGTTGGATGCATATATACTTATAATTGTTATATCTTCTTCTTGGATTGATCCCTTGATCATTATGTAGTGTCCTTGTTTCTTGTAATAGTCTTTATTTTAAAGTCTATTTTATCTGATATGAGTATTGCTACACCAGCTTTCTCTTGATTTCCATTTGCATGGAATTTCTTCCTCCATCCCCTCACTTTTGGTCTATGTGTGTCCCTAGGTCTGAAGAGCGTAGTCTCTTGTAGACAGCATATATATGGGTCTTGTTTTTGTATACATTCTTCAAGCCTGTGTCTTTTGGTTGGAGCATTTAATCCATTCACGTTTAAGGTAATTATCGATATGTACATTCCTATTACCATTTTCGTAATTGTTATGGTTTGTTTTTGTAGGTCCTTTTCTTCTCTTGTGTTTCCCACTTAGAGAAGTTCCTTTAGCATTTTTTGTAGAGCTGGTTCGGTGGTGCTGAATTCTGTTAGCTTTTGCTTGTCTGTAAAGCTTTTGATTTCTCCATTGAATCTGAATGAGATTCTTGCCAGGTGGAGTAATCTTGGTTGTAGGCTCTTCCCTTTCATCACTTTAAATATATCGTGCTACTCCCTTCTGGCTTGTAGAGTTTCTGCTGAGAAGTCAGCTGTTAACCTTATGGGAGTTCCCTTGTATGTTATTTGTCATTTTTCCCTTGTTGCTTTGAATAATTTTTCTTTGTCTTTACTTTTTGTCAGTTTGATTACAGTGTGTCGTGGCGTGTTTCTCCTTGGGTTTATCCTTCCTGGGACTGTCTGTGCTTCCTGGACTTGGGTGGCTATTTCCTTTCCCATGTTAGGGAAGTTTTCAACTATAATCTCTTCAAATATTTTCTCAGGTCCTTTCTCTCTCTCTTCTCCTTCTGGGACCCCTATAATGCGAATGTTGTTGCATTTAATATTGTCCCAAAGGTCTCTTAGGCTGTCTTCATTTCTTTTCATTCTTTTTTCTTTATTCTGTTCTGTGGCAGTGAATTCCACCATTCTGTCTTCCAGGTCACTTATCCGTTCTTCTGCCTCTGTTATTCTGCTATTGATTCCTTCAAGTGTAGTTTTCATTTCAGTTATTGTATTGTTCATCTCTGTTTGTTTGTTCTTTAATTCTTCTAGGTGTTTGTTCTTCAATTTTTCTAGCTGTTTGTTAAACATTTCTTGCATCTTTTCGATCTTTGCCTCCATTCTTTTTCCAAGGTCCTGGATCATCTTCACTATCATTATTCTGAATTTTTTTTCTGGAAGGTTGCCTATCTCCACTTCATTTAGTTGTTTTTCTGGTGTTTTATCTTGTTCCTTCATCTGGTACAAAGTCCTCTGCCTTTTGATTTTGTCTGTCTCTCTGTGAATGTGGTTTTTCTTCCACAGGCTGCAGAATTGTAGTTCTTCTTGCTTCTGCTGTCTGCCCTCTGGTGGATGAAGCTATCTAAGAGGCTTGTGCAAGCTTCCTGATGGGAGGGACTGGTGGTGGTTAGAGCTCAGGAAAACTTTAATCCGCTTGTCTGCTGATGTGTGGGGCTGGATTCCCTCTCTGTTGGTTGTTTGGCCTGCAGCGACCCAGCACTAGAGCCTACCCAGCTCTTTGGTGGGGCTAATGGCAGACTCTGGGAGGGCTCACGCCAAGGAGTACTTCCCAGAACTCCTGCTGCCAGTGTCTTGTCCTCATGGTGAGCCATAGCCACCCCCTGCCTCTGCAGGAGACCCTCCAACACTAGCAGGTAGGTCTTGTTCAGTCTCCTATGGGGTCACTGCTCCTTCCCCCTGGGTCCTGATGCGCACACTACTTTTTGTGTGCCCTGCAAGAATGGAGTCTCTGTTTCCTCCAGTCCTGTTGAAGTCCTGAGTCAAATCCCGCTAGCCTTCAAAGTCTGATTCTCTAGGAATTCCTCCTCCTGTCGCCGGACCCCCCAGGTTGGGAAACCTGACATGGGGCTCAGAACCTTCACTCCACTGGGTGGATCTGTGCTATAAGTGTTCTCCAGTTTGTGAGTCACCCACCCAACAGTTATGGGATTTGATAATATTGTGATTGCGCCCCTCCTACCATCTCATTGCAGATTCTCCTTTGTCTTTGGACATGGGGTATCTTTTTTGGTGCATTCCAGTGTCTTCCTGTCATTGATTGTTCAGCAGTTAGTTGTGATTCCAGTGCTCTCGCAAGACGAAGTCTATTCATTCTTAACTTAACCAAGCTTCTTAACTGTCTGTTCATTAGTTTTCTCATCTGTAAAATGGGATAATTATTTTAATAATGAAATACTTCATTAAGTTATTGTAAGGATTAAATATAACAAAGCAGGTAAATAACTTACCGCAGTGCCTTCTTAGTGTAAATTCAGCAAATGTTATCTACTCATTTTTTTTTTTTTTGTGGTACGCGGGCCTCTCACTCTTGTGGCCTCTCCCATTGCGGAGCACAGGCTCTGGACACGCAGGCTCAGCGGCCATGGCTCACAGGCCCAGCCGCTCTGCGGCATGTGGGATCTTCCCGGACCGGGGCACAAACCTGTGTCCCCTGCATTGACAGGCGGACTCTCAACCACTGCGCCACCAGGGAAGCCATACTCATTTTTAAAATGTGCCAATTTGGTGGAAAATTGAGCATTTACTCTCTTAATTTGCACTTCATAAAATATTTCTGGGCTCTCATATATATTTGCTCATTTAATTCTCACAGCATTCATGTTACGTAATACGTATTATTATCCACATTTACCAGGTAAAGTTGCTGAGGCTCAGTGAGGCTGTTAACTTGTGAAAGGTCACATTTCCAGGAGGTGGCAGAACTGGACTTTAAACTTAGGACTTTGAACCCAGGTTTCTTTCTACTGTGCCACAGATGCCTGCAGTTTTGTTATACTTCAGCTCTATTTAGTTTTATTACTCTCAAGTATATGAAGAAACTCAAATTAGGTTGTAAATAATCAGACATGATTAAAGATAAAAAATATATAAATTAGATGTAATTAAAAATCAGATGTCTGTAAATCAGTGCTTTGGATGTGTTAAAGAATTCTTTTTTTTTTTTTAATTATGCTTTACTATTTGACTTACATGCTGTTTATGATTGTATTGATTAATTTTAAATTAGTCTTATTTTTTTAAACCCCACATTTGTTTATTTATTTATTTATTTGGCTGTGTTGGGTCTTCGTTTCTGTGCAAGGGCTTTCTCTAGTTGTGGCAAGCGGGGGCCACTCTTCATCGCCGTGCGCGGGCCTCTCACTCCTCTGTGCAAGGGCCCTCTCCAGCTGCGGCAAGCGGGGGCCACTCTTCATCGCCGTGCGCGGGCCTCTCACCATCGCGGCCTCTCCCGCTGCGGAGCACAGGCTCAGCAGTTGTGGCTCATGGGCCCAGTCACTCCGTGGCATGCGGGATCCTCCCAGACCAGGGCTCGAACCCACGTCCCCTGCATTAGCAGGCAGACTCTCAACCACTGCGCCACCAGGGAAGCCCTAATTCTTGAAAGGATTGTCATACAAGTTTCAACACACTTCTTGAAATCTTGTTTGTGCTATCATTGAAAATTATACAAAACAAAGGTAAACATCAGCCTAGTTCTTAACCAAACTATTACAAGTACCAGTGATCTGAATTATTGAGCTTTTGCTATAAAATCAAAAGGAGTTTTACTTCTAATGTTGATTAATATGGACTGAAAGGAGAACTGTTTGCAGAAAATTATAAGCAGTTATAATAAACATATATAAAGATGTTAGAAGCATATGTATCATATTACAGTGATATATAGCATATAATTATTTCTTGCTGTTTTTTTTAAAGGTCTAAATTGAATAACTTATAACCTACGGCTAAATATATGTATGTATCATAATAATTTTGAGTGGAAAATTATTTGTCACAGGTGTCAACATGAAAACTTAGTAGAACTACTTGGTTTCTCAAGTGATGGAGATGACCTCTGCTTAGTGTATGTTTACATGCCCAATGGTTCATTGCTAGACAGACTGTCTTGCTTGGTAAGATGTTTGTTCATCACATTGTTAGGCTTTATGTTTCTGTGTTGGAATACTAATATTTACTTTGTGACAGGATCATTTAAACTGTATTAGTCTTAATATTTTTCCTGGTCTGTGAAAACTATACAGTTGGTATGTAAACAACTGGAATTGCCTAGCAGGTGATAATCTAAAATGTAAAAATATCAGTCAAGGCTAGACTTTGAAGATGCTCTTATATATTTTTATTGTTAAATAAGAAATACTAATCCAAATTTGATCTTATTTAGAGATTATTTTTTAACAACTTAAAAAGTGATATTTGTAAATTCTTAGCAATGTAATATAATTGTCAGTAGCTGCTTAGAAAAAATATTATATATTTTCGTAGATTTTTTTTTATCCTCCTCTTTCTTTTTAATTGGTTTGTTTCTTACTTCATAAGGATGATACTCCACCACTCTCTTGGTGCATAAGATGCAAGATTGCTCAGGATGCAGCTAATGGCCTCAGTTATTTACATGAAAACCATCATATTCATAGAGATATTAAAAGGTAAATGCTACCTTTACAAAGCTTTAGGAAAACTGTCTTAAAGAATAATTTTCTCTCACTCTTTCTATTCACTATTCACGTGCACGTCTTAACCTGGAGCACTCCATGTAAGCTCTCCTCACTAAGGATGTCTGTAATCTGCCTTATTTCAAACCCAGTGACCTATTTCCAGCATTCATCCTAATTTACCTTTTTAAAAAGAATAGTATGTTTTTCTGTTCTTCTTGACCATTTTTGCCATGTCAAGATTATTTTCCTTCTTATTTTCTGGATCACTGCTCTTTTCTGAATCACTTTTATCCTCCATGGGTGCATTTCAGTTATCTTTCTTGTTATGTATTTAGTTAGTTAACAAATATTAGTTGAACACTTACAACATGATAGGTACTGTAGATGGTATAGTTAGCAAAAGTAGCATTTGTAGCATCTGACAGCAGTCAAATAATCACAAAATAATAACTGAACTTTAGTGTATAGTCTATAGTATTACTATAAAGAAGAGTTCCCTGAGGAAATGATATTTAAGCTGAGATCCAAAGAATGAACAGGAGATAAGTAGGCACAGTTTGAGGGCAGCCATAGAAAATGGGGAAAGAGCATTCTAGGAAGAAGGAACCACATATGTGAGACCAGTGTTGAAAGGGAACGTGAGAGCATGAAGAATTACAGGAAGTGAAATAAATGACTGAAGTGCGGAAATTCAAGGGGTGATTGATGTACGATAAAATTATTGGAAGTAGGCAGAGAGCTAAGCCCTGTAGGACCTAATAGACCAAAATAAGGACATTAATTTTATCACAGGTGTAATCAGATGCCATTGAAAAATTGTAAGTAAGAATGTGGCACCACATTTAAGTTTTGAGAAGATCACTTTGACCTGAGTTTAGAGAACAGTTTGTAAGGAGGGGTAGCTTGGAGCCTATCATAGAAGGCTTGGTGGTAGCAGTTCATATGAAGAGACGTGAACAGATTTGAGATCTTAAGATGGCAAGTCTTGCTGATTCTTGGCTGCAGAGGTGTCAGGGAGAGTGACATATCAGGAGTGACACCAGGATTTATGGCTTCCAGAACTGAATTCTGGAATGATTGTGACATGATTCACTTACAGAGAAAGCACTGAAAGAGGACCAGGTTGGGGGTGGAAAATGTGAGTTCTCTTTTGTGCATGTTGTGTTAGAGGTTCCTTTAAGATACAGAAGTGAGTAGAGATGTTTATCAGTGTGATGTACATGTTGGAGCTGAAAGAAGTCTGAGCTGAAGACATCAATTTGTGTATTACTTGCATATGGGTGTTAAGTGAAGAGCTATCTCTTCACTTTAAGAGAGAACTAGATTAGGAAAAGTTCCCAAGATTTAGTCCTGAGGAACTTCAAGACTTAATGGCCAAGTAGAAGAGAATGAGTCTAAAAAGGAATCTAAGAAAGTATTGCAAGTAAGCTGAAAACCAGGAGAGTGTGGTATCCCTGGGAACAAGGAAAGAGAGTTTCCCAAGAAGGACTAGTCAAAAGTGTCAGTTGCTTTTTTAGAGGTCAGGATGAGGACTGAAAAATATGGCATTTTAAAAAAAATTTTTAAATGAGGCATTTGATTAGTGCCATGAAGGTCATTAGTGACTTTATGGAGACCTACTTCCATGTAGTAATTGGGTCAGAATTCAGGTTGTAGTTGAGCAGAGAATGGGAGCGAGAGAACTGAGAGGTGAGTATAGACAGTCTGATAAGACGTTTAGCCCATGAATAGGGATAACTGGAAATCAGTGTGTCATTCAGGAAGCTTTTTTTTAAGATGGCAGAGACTAAAGCATGTTTTTGTGTCTATAGGAAGAAGGAGGTGATAGAACAGAAGAGAGAAATGAGATAATTTATAGCATAAGGTTCCTGAGAATGTAGAAAGGAGTCCAAGTAGAAGGACTGGCCTCAGATAAGAGAAGAGACACCATCTCCCATCCCTTACACATTGGTGTATTCCAGTTGGTGTGTTCTTACCTCATCGTCTCTTTGGTTCATCCTACATATTCTTGCTGAGTGATATATTGACTTTAACTTCTACCTCTATGTGGGCAACTCTCAAATCGGTATCATTAGCCTCCAGTCCTATATTTTCAGTGTTTACAGACCAAATCACCCCACCGAGATGTCCCACAGCAGCCCCTAAGTCAACATGTCAGAAATCACTCATTCCTCTTCCAACCCAAGTTCTTCCTTCTGTATTTCTTTCCTAATCAAATGAAGTCAGTATTCATCCTGTCTCCCAAGCTAAAGACTTTCTCATTCCCCATATCATACAAATTACAAAGTTCTATTGAGTGTGCCTCAAAATTTGCACCTCCTTTTTCTCCCCAGCCTTTATTTACACTCTATCTCTTGTTTGCTTTATTACAAACTTTCCTGGTCATCCTTTAACCAGTCCGTACCAGTTCTCATCTATGCACTACTATACTGACAGGTTGTGGTCCTAAAAATCAAGTCTGATAACATCAGTTCCCTACTATGAACCCATTAGCTGGTATCCTGCTGCTCACAGGATAAAGTTCAAGTTCTCCTCATGTTCCACTGACACCAGTTTCTTCAAATTGATCATATGTTTTTACGTTTTCATCACTGTGTTCATGTTGCTCCATTTGTCTGAGATGCCTTTCTTTCCTTCTTTTAACCTCAACTTGTAACAATCCTTCAAGACTATGCACTCTTTTCACCTTCTACTTGGAATTTTCTGCAGTTCTTCCAGACACATGGTTGTGCTCTCAGCATTTTGTGCCTAATATCACCATTATGAATACTTACTGGATTTTAAAAAATTATTCCTATACCTTTGTTACAGATAAGATTCGAAGATAGCCCCCATGCGCAGCCCTGAGCTTAAATACTATAAACCATTGGGGGTCCTCAATAAAGTTTTGTTGAATGAAAGTATGAGTGTAGGAGCACATGCATAAAATGAATGAATGAAGATCTTTTAGCCATATTCTTTCCTCTTCAAAAGATTTCAGATAATACCCCCCAAGAAATGAAATAAATCATTAAGAAATTTTGGTTGAAAATTTGTTTTTAAATGCATTGGGATATTTTAGGGAAGGAATTAAGAAGGGTGCTTTAGGACACTTCGAGGGAAGTTACCTTGTAATAAATTATTTGTGAAATAATAAAAATATCTCTCACTAATATCAACAGTTTTATTTCACTTTTATTCTCCTTAGATTTTCCCTCAAGAAACAATAAGGAAAAGAAGACAATTTTATTTCTCTTTAGCTTTAATCTGAAATTCTCATTTACTTACACAAATTTCAGGCTTTTATGATGTATATTATAAAGTGGGATACTGTATAAATACAAACATTCATACACCTACCTAAGGAACGATTTGATTTGCTTGAAAAGAAAAACTTTTTTTCAGTGCAAATATCTTACTAGACGAAGACTTTACAGCCAAAATATCTGACTTTGGGCTTGCACGGGCTTCTGAGAAGTTTGCCCAAACTGTCCTGACAAGCAGAATTGTGGGAACAACAGCTTATATGGCACCAGAAGCTTTGAGAGGAGAAATAACAGCCAAATCTGACATCTACAGCTTTGGTGTGGTAAGTTTCATATATATATATATATATATATATATATATATATATGTACACACACACACACACACACACATACACACACATATAAAATAATATATATATAATTAGTAACAATAATCATTCTGGCTGTACTTGTGAAATTGAATATTTTGAATACACCTGTGTTGCTTAGCTCTCTTACGTAAAGATTAAAATTGTTTACTTTAACCTCTAGTTAAATGAGAAAATTATAAAAACTACTCTGAATTTGTAAAACTTTTAAATTGATTTCTGAAATTACTGCAAGAAATAATTTTTTACCACATGAATTAATATGAAACTTGAATTAATGCATAAAACAAATTGTATCATACAGTATGCACTTTAATGTCATGTTTTAAAAATGAAATATTTTTTGAAGGAAATATGCTTTGGCATTTTCTGATCTACCAGTCTGTTCCTAATAACTTTTATGATGGTATGAGGAGTGGATGGGAGTGGTTGGAGAAATTGGGTGCTTCTTTATCTTATTTATTCATATGTGTTTCATTTATGGATATTTATCTTCATAGTACTGTGAAGTTAAGGCACAGGGTTCTAGGATATGCCTGAGGTTTAGAAAATAATATTCTCCTAAGAACCAGAGAAAATTATTCTTGTGAAAAATCCTCTGCAAGACAGGAAAAGCAGTGTCCAGAACACATGTTGAGGGGGTGCTGATTGTTTAGTAAGTTGCCAGTAGAAAAGAACTGCTTGTGGGTATGGGTGGGATCTGAGGTGTCCGAGAAGAAAGAGTGGTGAGAAATGACCACAGCTCGTGTTCTTTCTGCTTTCATGCCTAAAGGGCATAATGCAGTGTGTGGAAATTGTTCATCAGATTTCATAATCAAGAGCCATGTTCCTTCTAGTTTCTATATGTTTTCTTGAGTCATATTAATGGATTTTACTTTCTTCTTAGGTTTTACTAGAAATAATAACTGGACTTCCAGCTGTGGATGAACACCGTGAACCTCAGTTATTGGTAATTGAAAGATTTCACTTTTTCCAGTCCTTTTCTATTTGCATTTAGGATCTAAATTTCTGTGGGTAAATTTGGCATCTAGAAATGTCATTTTCTATTGGCAGTCTTTCTGTTGGCAATTACATAGCGGCATATGGAAAGAGCATCAAATATTTCTAATCTCAGCCCTGCCTTGAAATATTTGTGAAGCTTGGAAAAGACACATATATTCTATGTTCTAGTTTCTTTGTGTCTAAAATCACAATAGAGCTATATGATTTCTGAGGTCTCCTCCAGTATATTTTTATTTTGTTATTTTCATGGTGATTACTAACAGCAGAGAGGAAAAGCAACATTTGCTTCCTTTGAAATTTATATCAGAATAGAATTGCTAATAAAATTCTTTATCCATTTCTATTATGGAGTATTTTTTTTAATAAAGTTATCATAGAAAACTTTACCTGTGTGTTATATTAGGCATTCATTGACAATTATATAAATAGACTAACTGAATGCTAAAACTATAGGAAAATTATGCCATGCTTTTTTTTTTCCTATATATTAAATTTTAAGAACTTGGAGAGTCCTCTAATAAAATTAAAGACTTATAGAAATACCTAGTACTATATATAAGTTTTTCTTAAAATTAGTTAAATAACTACACTGACTTTATTCTAATTTATGTGTTCTAATGGAACAAACCAGTGTGACAAATTCAGACATGTGTATACCAGATTATTTCCCTAGAATGAGGATTAGAAAGTCAAAAGGTATAATATATTTGCTCAAAGGCTTGGTGCCATACTTTTAAGAAATACCATAAGTATAATATCTCTATATTACAATATTGCTACAAGTGTCCCTTATAAAACTATATATTACAAAGCTTTCCATGGGTTCCTGGATATGTAGTAATGAATATTACATGCTATATAATATTTCACATTAAAATATATTTATAAAACATAGTTGTGAAAAGTTAATATTTTTGTAATATTTCATAATATTTTACAGTAGCACATAGTGAAATTTTGTCTTATCAAAGAAATAAAATCCTCTGTCCCATTGGTTCTTGGAGGTCAGGAAAGAAGCCTGGGCTGGAGTTACAATTTTTGCGCTGTTCACATACAGGCATGCCAAAGCTTTGTGTGTTGATTGGATTATACAGAGAAAGTGTGTAGATGAAAAATATAGGAGGAAAAAATTACTGCAAAGTAGGGTTTTAAATGACAAGTTTATTCTCTCATAGTTCTGGAAGCCAGAAGTCTGAAATAAAAATTTTTTCAGGGCTACATTCCCTCTGGAGACTCTAGGGGTGAGTCTTCCCTTGCCTCTTCCAGCTTCCAGGGGCTGTTGACATTCCTTGACTTGTACGTACATCCCTCCAGTTTCTGCCTCTGTGGTCACATTGTCTTCTCCTTTGTGTCTTTTTTTTTTCTTCTTCTTTCTGTCTCTTGAACAGTTGCTTGTCATTGGATGTAGGGCCCACCTGGGTAATCCAGGATGATCTCATCTCAAAATGCTTAGCTTAATTACATCTGCAAAGACCTTTTCTCCAAATACAGTCACATTCACAGGTTCTGGGGATTAGGACTTGGACATATCTTTTGGGGGCCACCACTCAACCCACTACACCATCCTAGTCCTCTACCTCTCTCCCTATTGATTATCTTTTCATCGTGGCCCTGCCCCCTTTCTCCTCCTCCCTCTTTCTCTTCCATTCAACAGTGTGAGTATGCATAGAGAAGTGTGCCTGTGCAGGGAGGGGTCTGCATTCAGAAGCTGGAATTGCATCATCAGAAGCACAGCAAAGAAGCAGACCTCCTTGTGCTGGCCGCCAGTAAATACTGCTGAGTACATGAGAGCAGTTAGCTCAGTCACATAAATAGGCAGGCTTCCCTGGTGGCACAGTGGTTGAGAGTCCGCCTGACGATGCAGGGGACACGAGTTCATGCCCTGGTCTGGGAAGATCTCACATGCTGCGGAGCAGCTGGGCCCGTGAGCCATGGCCGCTGAGCCTGCGCGTCCGGAGCCTGTGCTCCGCAACGGTAGAGGCCACAACAATGAGAGGCCCGCTTACCGCAAAAAAAAAAAAAAAGAAAGAAAAAAACAATAGGCAAATGGCTGAAAGTTTCTAGGAGGGAGATATATATGTATGCATAAGTAAGTAAATAAATAAATAGTTTCTCCTAGATGTCTTCAATTCTTAATAAGGTTACAACGGTAGATAGTAAACTAAGAGTAAATGTTATTATGATGTAGATTAAATAATTTAAATGTATTCTTTTATAATATAATTGATAATATAAGTTAATTATAATATAAATATAATTTATATTTATTTATAAATACATTTATAAATTTATCTGATTTGTTTCCCTTTCATTTGACACTCAAAGTTTTAACATTTGTCTTAAAGCTGGATATTAAAGAAGAAATTGAAGATGAAGAAAAGACAATTGAAGATTATATTGATACGAAGATGAATGACATTGATTCCACTTCCATTGAAACTATGTACTCTGTTGCCAGTCAATGTCTGCATGAAAAGAAAAATAAAAGACCAGACATTAAGAAGGTAATTTTTTTGACATATATTTAAAAAGTGAAGGAGGTGGGGTTTGTCATTTTTTCCTAAGTGTACATTTCAAACCAACTATTTAATGTGGTTCTTTTTGTTTTTTCTATCTTTCTTTCTTTATAAAAGGTTCAACAACTGCTGCAAGAAATGACAGCTTCTTAAAACTTTACTGGAATAGACTCTTGGCTTTTTATATACAGCTATCTAAATCATTTTTTAAACTAAAGATTTTTTGTAAGCATTCTTCTTTACCTTGTTCAAGGCAGCATGATGAAGTTCAGTGGTTATTAAAGCTTGTGTAGAACCCCCAATATATAGAACAAACAAAAGTAGAGCCGCTGTAGCAACACTTAGCCCTACTTTCACTCTGAGGTCTTACCGTAATCCCTGAGATCTCCTTGGAACCTTACCAAACACAGTATGAAAACTCAGAATTAGCAAAAAAGAGGACTGAACTATAGGGTGAAAAGACCTTGGGCTGAAGCCCAACTCCACTACTAATTTTCTGTAAAGCTTTGGGCAACCTCTTAGCTGCTTTGAACCTTGGTTTTTTCACCTGTAACGTTGGACTAATTATCTACTGTACCTCTCTGACAGGAAGTCATGACAATCAAATGATGCAGAATATGTACAGGCACTTTGTAACTTGTAAAGTGATATAAAATTTAATGTTTACATAAATGATTATAAAATCCTATTACAGTCATTTGTTTATAGGGTCATGTTCACAGTGTGCTATTTTAAGCAATCATTCACCATAAGCCAGTTATGCCCTGATGATACTCCCATGATGATATGGCCATTGTTAGATTATGTTATATGGCAAATTTGAAAGCATTTTGCAGATGTGGTTATAGTCCCTCATCAGCTGACTTTGACTGTCAATAAGGAGATGCTGCTTTGGGGGCTGGACCTAATAAGGTGAGCTTAGAAGAGCTTCTAAGAAATCCGAGAGATTCTCCTGTAGGCCTTGAGGTAAGCTACCACGTAGTAGGAAGGCCACATTGGCTAAGATCTATGGGTAGCCTCTAGGAGATGAAAGCTACCTTCCAGCTATCAGCCAGCAAGAAAAAATTGGAACCTTCATTGTACAGCCTCAAGAAACTGAATTCTTCCAACAACCTAAATTAGCTTAAAAGAGTGCTCCAAACTTCAGATGATACCATAGTCCCCACTGACACCTAAATTTCGGCCTTGTGAGAACATCAGTAGCAAACATCGACTTCTGTGCCTGGACATGCAGAACTGTGAGATAATAAATAAGTTGCTATAAGCCACCAAGTTTTTGGTAATTTTTTTATGCAGCAATAGAAAATGAATACAGATATTCTCATGATGATTCTCCCACAGGGATACCCCATCATGTTCACAGGTTCTGTCCACAATACCAAGTATCTGCAATTATTCATTCATTCAATAATCTTGGTATCATTAGTTCTTTCATTAACACACTCAAAACAAGAGTATGTAAAGTGAGCTATAGTAGAAGATGATCATCCTCTATGTTGTACTGTTTAGACCTTCCTAAATGCTTTCTTGGGAAACAGAGATAGTACTGTTTTTAAATCACCTTTATAAACTAAGCATCTAAGCAAAAAACATTTGCTAGTTGAAAAGCAAAATAAATAAAATGACTTGGTCACATTAATCTCAACAGGAACTCACATAATTTGAGGCACAGTATGGCTTATAACTCTGAAAATAATAATGTTATTTTAAAATATAATGAGGGACTTCCCTGGTGGTCCAGTGGTTAAGACTCCATGCTCCCAATGCAGGGGACATGGGTTCGATCCCTGGTTGGGGAACTAAGATCCCTCATGCCCATGGCATGGCCAAATAAAATAAAATTATTAAAAAAAATTTTTTTTAATAAACTATAATGGAGCTTCCCTGGTGGCACAGTGATTGAGAGTCTGCCTGCCAATGCAGGGGACACGAGTTCGTGCCCCGGTCCAGGAAGATCCCATATGCCGTGGAGCGGCTAGGCCCGTGAGCCATGGCTGCTGAGCCTGCACATCCATAGCCTGTGCTCCGCAACGGGAGAGGCCACAACAGTGAGAGGCCTGCGTACCACAAAAAAAAAAAAATGAGTTAACTATTACTTGAAATAAAAGCATATATGTAAAATGCCATGGATGTAGCTGTGGTTCTGTTTCATTGATTTTGAAAATTTCACAGTATAGTTTGGTAGATGTTTCCATTCCATCAAATGGAATTGATATCAGACTTTCCAAAATTAGGCATGGCTTCTCTCTCAGGATAAGACTGTACCTTAACTCTTTTGAGAGCCACAATACAGTCAGTCCAAGATTCCAAAGCAAGATTCCACACGGTTTCATGCCTGATGGTGTGTGATGCATCGTGGACCCCTGAACTTGTGTGACTCACTTAACTCTAGGAATGAACAGCAGGGGGGTTGCCCTCAGCTTGCAGCTGAGCAGGACTTGACTAAAGTTCTGAGGAGAATAATGTACAGGCTCTTTTCACTGTTTCCTCAAGGCAGAATTTAATGGCCTGTGGCATGGATCGAGGAAATATGAGAAATGATTAACAAGGACCTAGAAGAACTAAAAAACAAACAGTGATGGACAACACAATGAAAGAAATGAAAAATACACTAGAAGGAATCAATAGCAAAATAACTGAGACAGAAGAATTAATAAGTGAGCTGGAAGACAGAATGGTGGAAATGACTGCCAAGGACCAGAATAATTAAAAAAGAATGAAAAGAGGGCTTCCCTGGTGGCGGAGTGGTTGAGAGTCCGCCTGCCGATGCAGGGAACACGGGTTCGTGCCCCAGTCTGGGAGGATCCCACATGCTGCAGAGCGGCTGGGCCCATGAGCCATGGCCACTGAGCCTGTGTGTCCGGAGCCTGTGCTCCACAATGGGAGAGGCCACAACAGTGAGAGGCCCGTGTACAGCAAAAAAA
>NW_006789285.1:208219-214267 GCF_000442215.2 Lipotes vexillifer
AAAAAGAATGAAAAGAAATGAGGACAGTCTCAGAGACCTCTGAGACAACGTTAAATGAACCAACATTTGAATTATGTGTCCCAGAAGAAGAAGAGAAAAAGAAAGGGACTGAGAAAATATCTCATGAGGTTACAGTCAAAAACCCCATAACATGGGAAAGGAAATAGCCATCCAAGCTCAGGAAGCACAGAGAGTCCCATACAGGATAAACACAAGGAGAAACACACCAAAGCACATATTAATCAAACTAACAAAATTAAATTCAAAGAAAAAACATTGAAAGCAGCAAGGAAAAAGGAAAAAATAACATACAAGGGAATCCCCATAAAGTTATCAGCTGATCTTTCAGCAGAAACTCTGCAGGCCAGAAGGGAGTGGCAGGATATAATTAAAGGAATGAAAGGGAAAAATCTATAACCAAGATTACTCCACCCAGCAAGGATCTCATTCAGATCTGACAGAGAAATCAATAGCTTTACAAGCAAGCAAAAGCTAAGAGAATTAAGCACCACCAAATCAACCTTACAACAAATGCTAAATGAACTTCTCTAGGTAGGAAACACAAGAGAAAAAAAAAAGACCTATAAAAACAAACCCAAAACGATAAAGAAAATGGTAATAGGAACATACATATCAATAATTACCTTAAATGCAAATGGCTTAAATGTTCCAACCAACAGACACAGACTGACTGAATAGAAACAAAAACAAGACTCATATATATGCTATCTACAAGAGACCCAATTCAGACCTAGAGACACATATAGACTGAAAGTGAGGGGATGGAAGAATATATTCCATGCAAATGGAAATGAAAAGTAAGCTGGAGTAGCAATACTTATATCAGACAAAATAGACTTTAAAATAAAGACTGTTACAAGAGATAAGGAAGGACACTATGTAATGATCAAGGGATCGATCCAAGAAGAAGATATAACAATTGTAAATATTTATGCACCCAACATAGGGAACCTCAATACATAAGGCAAATGCTAACAGCCATAAAAGGGGAAATCGACCGTAACACAATCATAGTAGGGGACTTTAACACCCCACTTTCACCAATGGACAGATCATCCAAATTGAAAATATATAAGAAAACACAAGCTTTAAATGACATTAAACAAGATGCACTTAATTGATATTTGTAGGACATTCCATGCAAAAACAACAGAATTCACTTTCTTCTCAAGTGCTCATGGAACATTCTCCACGATAGATCACATCTTGGGTCACAGATCAAGCCTCGGTAAACTTAAGAAAATTTAAATTGTATCAAGCATCTTTTCTGACCACAACGCTATGAAATTAGAAAGCAATTACAGGAAAAATACTGTAAAAAACACAAACAGTGGGCTTCCCTGGTGGCGCAGTGGTTGAGAGTCTGCCTGCCGATGCAAGGGACACGGGTTCATGCCCCGGTTCGGGAAGATCCCACATGCCATGGAGCGGCTGGGCCCGTGAGCCATGGCCACTGAGCCTGCACATCCGGAGCCTGTGCTCCGCAACGGGAGAGGCCACAACAGTGAGAGGCCCACGTACCGCAAAAAAAAAAAAGCAAACAAAAAGAACCACAAACATATGGAGACTCAACAATATGCTACTAAATAACAAAGAGATCACTCAAGAAATCAAAGAGGAAATCAAAAACACATAGAAACAAATGACAATGAGAACCCATGACCCAAAACCTATGGGATGCACCAAAAGCAGTCCTAAGAAAGTTTACAGCAAATTAATCCTACCTCAAGAAAAAAGAAAAATCTCAAACAACCTAACCTTACACCTAAAGCGACTGGAGAAAGAACAAACAAAACCCAAAGCTAGTAGAAGTAAAGAAATCACAAAAATCAGAGCAGAAATAAATGAAATACAAGTGAAGAAAACAGTAGCAAAAATTAATGAAACTAAAAGCTGGTTCTTTGAAAAGATAAACAAAATAGGTAAACCTTTAGCCAGACTCATCAAGAAAAAGAGGGAAAGGACTCAAATCAATAAAATTAGAAATTAAAAAGGAGAAGTTACAACTGACACCACAGAAAATCATAAGAGACTACTACAAGCAACTCTATGCCACTAAAATGGACAACCTGGAAGAAATGGAAAAATTTGAAGAAAGGTACAACCTTCCAAGACCGAACCAGGAAGAAATAGAAAATATAAACAGACCAATCACAAGTAATGAAATTGAAATTGCGATTAAAAATCTTCCAAAATGGGCTTCCCTGGTGGCGCAGTGGTTGAGAGTCCACCTGCCGATGCAGGGGACACAGGTTCGTGCCCCAGTCCAGGAAGATCCCACGTGCCACGGAGCGGCTGGGCCTGTGAGCCATGGCCACTAAGCCTGCACGTCCAGAGAATTTACAGGTTCCAGAAAATAGGACAAATCTCAATGAATTTCAAAATATTTAAATTGTACAAAGCATGTATTCCAACCACAGGAGAATGAAATTAGAAATTATTAACAGAAGGAAATTTGGGGAATTCACCAATATGTGTAAATTAAACAAAACACTCTTAAATAGCCAATGAATAAAGAAGAAATCATGAGGCAAATTATAAAATACTTTGAGAGGAATGAAAAACACACAAAAGCAAAAGCAGTGCCCAAAGTAGACACAAAAATTTCCCCTCAAAATTCTAGCAAGCTGAATCCAGCAACATATAAATAGGATTATATACCAAAACCAAGTAGAATGTATCCCAGAAATGCAAAGTTGGTTCAGCATACAAAAATCAGTGACTATAAAACACCATTTAAATAGAATAAAAGACAAAACCCACATAATTATATCAATAGAGAAAGCATTTGACAAAATCCAACACTCACCAATTAAGAATAGAAGGTAACTTCCTCAATCTGATAAAGGCCATCTAAAACAAAATAAAACAAACACTCCCCTCCCCCCCCAGTTAGTATCATATAGAATAGCCAAGAATAGCCAAAATATTATTTAAAAAAGAAGTACAAAGTTGAGGACTCACATTTCCCAGTTATGAAAATACAGTAATCAAAACAGTGTGATGCTGGCATAAGGACAGACATATAGATCAATGACATAGAATTGAAAGTCCAGAACTAAACTCTTACATATATGGTCAATCATTTGCCAAGACCATTCCATGGAGGAAAGAATGGTTTTTTCAATAGATGGTGCTGGGGCAATTGGATATCTACCTGGAAAAGAATGAGTAGGACCCTTACCTCACATCATATACAAAAATTAACTCAAAATGGATGGAATACCTAAAGGTAAGAGCTAAAATTACAAAACTCTTAAAAGAAAACAGGTGTAAATATTTGTGACCCTGGATTAGGCAACTGTTTCTTAAATCTGACACCAAGAGTACAGAAAAAACAGAAAGAAAAAAAAAGGATAAATTGGACTTCACCAAAATTCTAAACTTTTGTGTATCAAAGGATGCCACCCTTGGGCTTCCCTAGTGGCACAGTGGTTGAGAGTCCGCCTGCTAATGCAGGGGACACGGGTCCGTGCCCCGGTCTGGGAGGATCCCACATGCCACAGAGCGGCTGGGCCTGTGAGCCATGGCCGCTGAGCCTGCGCGTCCGGACCCTGTGCTCCGCAACGGGAGAGGCCACAACAGTGAGAGGCCCGCGTACTGCAAAAAAAAAAAAAAAAAAAAAAAAAAAAAAAAAAAAAAAAAAAAAAAAAAAAAAAAAAAAAAAAAAAAAAAAAAAAAAAAAAAAAAAAAAAAAAAAAAAAAAAAAAAAAAAAAAAAAAAAAAAAAAAAAAAAAAAAAGGATGCCACCCAAGAAAGTGAAAAGACAATCAATAGAATGGCATATGTGAAAATAATACGTGATTAGAATCTACTATCCAGAATATACAAAACACTCTTACAGGCAATAATAAAAATAAAAATAATTTCAAAATAGGCAAAGGATCTGAATAGAAATTTCTCCAAGGAAGATATACAAATGGCCAATAAGCACATGAAAAGGTGCTCAGCAGCACTAGTCATTAGGGAAATACAAATCAAAACCACAATGAGATACCCCTATAGCTATTACAAATATTGGTGAGGATGTGGGGAAATTGGGAACTTTGTACATTGCTGATGGGAATATAAATGGTGCAGCCATTGTGGAAAATAGATTGGTAGCTCTTCACAAAGTTAAACATAGAATTACCAATGACACAGCAATTCCACTCCTGAGTGTGTACCCAAAAGAACTGAACACAGGTACTAAAAAAATACGTGTACACATCTGTTCATAGCTTCTCCCAGAACTGGCAAATGGTCCCAAGGAAGTAGTAGCCCTACGTACTGGGTTCATCTCTTTGGATTTATGTTTTCTCCCATATCTTGGTTCTATATTTCATCACTACCTTAGTAGCACACTGATGCCTTTGAGCAGAATTTTTCCCCTAGTTTTCCTCAGGGAAAGGTTTGATCTGAATTACCCGAGATTTTCCTAGTTTAAGTAGAATAATATTGATTCTATCCTGGATACTCTTCTTTCTAGACCTTTGTATCTTATCTACTTATGGAGTTTCAAATATCATCCATATGCATATGGATAGATTCTTGTAGTTCTCATCTTTAGCCAACCAGTCTGAAATATATTATAATTTTCTCCCAAATAACTGCACTTCCTGGAATTTCTTGAACATGACATCTGTGTATCTGGGCATATGGTCATCCATCTTTCTATTCTGCTTCGAATGCTCTTCCCTCTGCTGTCCACCTGGCAAACTCATAACAGGTTTTTAAAATTCAATGCTGGTATCCATTCCACAGTCTTTTCTGATTCCCCGTGCAGAAGTAGGTGCCTCTCCTCTGTGTTCCCATAGTATCCCAAGAATGATTAATAATAATAATGTTATGTACATTAACTTATAAACTTATAATTTAAAAAAATTATATGTTGCACTGTTTTTATTAAATAATTATAAGGATTATTCAAAATGCTTCCCCTATATTAACTTATCTCTCATAACAATCCTATGAATCTGATAATATTATTCACATTTTATAAATGAGGAAGTTGAAGTGAAGTAACTTGCCCAAGATTATGCAGCTATTAAATTGCAGAGCTGGAATTTTAACTCAGGCATCTGACATCAGCCTGTAACCTTTACTATGCTCTCTGTCATCATATTGATCATAATCATCTTCTCTGTCATTTGCTAACTGTTAATGCCAAGCATTATGTTAAGGGCATGATCACATTTTAGAGCTCTATAATGTAGGTCCCATTTTTTTCTTATTGAGGAAATTGATGCCCCCAAATTTAAGTAACTTCTCCTTTATGTTCACTGTGTTAGATTGCAATTCTCCACTCTTCCCTAGATCCATGCCCTTTACAATATGGTTTTGTAATTCTTCCCATCAAGAGGTAAATTTCATTTCCCTAGTCCTTATATCCAGAATGGCCTTGTAACTTGCTGTGGTCAATAGACTGCAGGAAAAGTGACGTTTCAGTTCCAAGCCTGGGCCTCCAGAGCCCCTGTGCACCACTTTTCTCTTTCTCTGTCATGGAATGCTGCCACTGCCATGAGAACAAGCCAGGGCTAACATGCTGCTGCTGAAACCATGCTCAGCAGAGAAAAGTCATCTCAGATGAGGTCATCCCAGACCAGCCAATCTGCCAGCAGACCACAGATGTGAGAGAGGTCAGCCAACCGGAGACTTGTAGAAAATAATTGCTGTTTTATACCCCTACATCTGGGGGTAATTGGTCATGCATTAGTATGGTAGAAATACATAACTGATTCAGTCATATAGCCAGGAAGTGACAGCGTCTCTCTCTCTCTCTCTCTCTCTCTCTCTCTCTCTCTCACCCACACACACGTGTGCTAAAATATGACCCATGTGCTCTTATCCATACAGCTTGATAATAGGAGACTAAGAAATTAATTTAACCCCCATTCACGAAGGCATGAATGTGGAAGGGGCACAGGGAAAACAGCACAGGAGGTAACATAGGAAGGAAGAGGAGGGGAGGGGCCACGAAGAACTTTCCAACCCCTTCAGACTGACTTGCCCCCTCTCTGTCCCTTTCCTTTTTTTTTTTTTTTTTTG
>NW_006789285.1:214447-226565 GCF_000442215.2 Lipotes vexillifer
TACGCGGGCCTCTCACTGTTGTGGCCTCTCTCGTTGCGGAGCACAGGCTCCGGATGCGCAGGCCCAGCGGCCATGGCTCACGGGCCCAGCCGCTCCGTGGCATGTGGGATCTTCCTGGACCGGGGCACGAACCCGCGTCCCCTACGTCGGCAGGTGGACTCTCAACCACTGCGCCACCAGGGAAGCCCTGTCCCTTTCTTAAGAGACCCATTCCTCGACCCCTCCCTCTTCCCTCCCCCTCCCCCAGACCTGGAGGATCCTTCAGAAGGAGGTTCAGACCTCTTTCTCTTCCTTTGCTGGTGTAAGCCATGGTGGTGTGTGCTTCTATGTGGGAAGTAGGTCTTTGAAGTCCCTGTTCTTTCCATTCCCAAGTCTCTGGGGCTGAAAAGGAGGAAGAGATATTAGTTATCAGATTTTTAAAATGTAAATAAAATATACTCCCCCCACACCTCAGAAAAGCACCTCTTCCTGTTAAGTGTCTGGAGGTTTATAAGGCACTACCACCTGACTGAATTCTAGCAAATGCAGATGGTGGTGGATCAGCATTAGCCATTGAGTAGAACTTAGCCTTTGGTCTTTCCAGAACAGAGTCAGCTGAATGAGGATCCCCACGGGAAGACACTTGCTGCTCAGGAATGAGTCAGTACTGGAGTCTCCTGGGGTAGAAACTATAATCTTCCGAGGGCAAGAGGTTGTGTCAGTGCTAGTGATGTTTGCTCTGCCCAGAAATACAGCAGCGGAGGCCAGAGCCTCTGTGCTGAAACTACCACTGCTTCAATGTGCTCCCTTCCCCACCGTCCAAGGAAAGGTAAAATCTCATTCTTTTATTTATTCAACAAATAAAATATCCACTATGTCCTAGACACTGTTCCAGGGTCTGAGGATGCATCAGTGAATAAAACCAAGTCTCTTTCCTCCATCAAACTTGTATTTTAGTGGAGGAGACAACCAATATATACATAGATATTTAATTCCTAAGTGCTTTGAGGAAAAATAAAGCAGATTAAGGTGAGAGGACAGGGAGTACACTTGAGCAGAGACCTGCATTAAGTGAGGGAGGAAGACACATAGATATTGGGGTTGAGTAAGCCAGTGTGAGGAACGGCACTCAGCGTTCCTGAGGCAGCAGTGTGCCTGGTCCTTCAGAGGTCCAGCCAGCAGCTGAGCTGCAGCAGACTGATCAAGGGAGGTGGAGATAGCCATGGGCCAAGTCACGCAGAAGTTAGTGGGCAAGAGTGAGGGCTACATTTTTTTCTGAGATGTTACCTTTTCATCGTAACCACTGTAGACCAATATACAGGAATACTTAGAAAGTTTGTTGACTGAACGGGGGGGAAACCCTCACTTTATATCATTTAAGACAAACTGTACCGTCATGGCTACACATGAATCATTTGTGTAACTATGTGACTCCTGGGCCCACTTACTCATCAAAATCTCTGGAGATGAAGCCCCAGAATCAGTACTTAAAAAAAAACTCCAATCCTCATAACATATGGTTGTATATGCAAAAACGTGTGAAAGGATTTATACCAAACTACAATATGAACCTCAGGCACGTGATTTTAGTTCTGAGTAGAAATGCCATAAAGAATTTAACTTTTTAAAATAGTTCTCAAAATCAGACATTTTAAGGACAGTTCTGTCTTGGTGAAACTGCTACCAAAGACATCCATCTTGTAATATAGTTCTAATAACAAGGATCAATTTGATACTGAATTGCAAACTGGAATGCACTCAGTATTTGCTGGGTGAATGTCTTTTAACAGCTTACTGTCAAGTATGTCGGTCACCCTATTGTACTGGGTTGCTGCTATCACAGTAGGAACTAACTCATGACGTTTCCATTATTGCTGCAGTAGTGGAAAAGTTCTAATCTACTAAAGCACTCTATTGACACAACTTCCTTAGGTTTCAAACTATTTAAAATCCTTTTTGATTTAGATAGGTTAATTAACAAATAGATGAGTGGGCTATCTAACCTATCACCAGGTATTGCATTATGCAGACTTATCCAAACAAACAAAAAAAGGTTATACTAGAAAACCAATTTAGTACACAATTTAGAGAAAAAAATTTTATTGCAATATAAAACGCACTTATAAAATGTCCACAGAAGGCATGTAATTCTTCACTGCTATATAAATTCACTGGGAATACTTTATTCACCTTCTATTGTTATGATGACATCACCTAAAACATAAACGATGAGTTATACTCTATAACAAATGCATCACTGATTTTCAACAATCATTGGTTTAATAATAATTAGTTTAAGATTATATAATCACATCTATATTCTGGAATGTCCACTTACTTTCATGTAGTGTAATAGAGTTTAAGAGCATAATTGCACATGCATGGTAGAGAAAAACATTCACTACTAAATTATTTTATACCTTCATGACAGGTTAACTTTCTTCCTGACCGAAAATAACAGCTTCAGCAGCTTGGCCTATGGTCGACAACACAGCTCCAGGATTCTCAATGCAGTAGTTTGTGTGTATGTGTGTCTATGTGTGCACCCACGGAAAAACTTAAACTACATCTTTCATAAACAAGTGCAACATTACCGTCAATTATTTTGCATTATAGTCTGATTATTTGTAAACAAACAAAACCCCACACAAATACTCTTAATTCTAGAAAACAAAAAAATCTGTCAACTCATAATTATTCTAATATGCTTTTAGTTGAACACACATTGAATTTCTGAAAGGTGCATATATATTACCTTAGATAATAAAGTGTAAAAATGAGTGTTTCATATTTTATACTATGAAATGTACATTTCTGGTATTTGTTTTATGCAGCATAAAGTTTAGATCAAGAAATTCTAAATCCCGGATCCCCACAGTTTGTTTAGAAAAGTCCTCTAAATTATGGCTCTTGCAGCAGGTTTATCAGATTAAACCTGATGAAGTTTTCTAGCTCCCTCTATTTCAAGTATCAAAGAAAACAAGGCTCAAAATCTCTGTAGGTTGTAATTGAAAATGCAAAGCTTTAGAAAACAGTTAACTGTGTTTTGAAATAAGATATGAACTGAAACAAGATTTGTTTATCTGTGTTAGGCTGATGAGTACTAGGACTTTAAAATAATTTTGTTAAATCTGAATATTTGCCTACAAATATATGGTTTTAGAGAGAAATCAATTGATGTTTAAAACTTTTTCAATATTGTTGACTTTAGTTTTGTTTGCTTTTGAATGATATTAATTTAATATTCAACTGGACATAAATATTTGGTCTCACACTACCTATAATGAAACGACTTACTTTTGAAATGGAAAATTTTTAAAGCACTAGAAAGAGCATTTACTAAAGCAGTTTCAACGTGTCTTTCAACATCATCAGAAATCAGAAATCCTGAAGTATATCTGGTACCCTTAATGTTTCAGAGTGATTTTCTGAAATTTTAATGCCATTTAAAAAACGAAAAAGTCAAATAGAAAAGACTGCTGCAATAAAGCACTGTTTCTAAAAGTTGTAGACATGATCTCACAGTCTGAGCACTGCTCTTCAGAGCACCTTTTCCTAGGCACATGAAGTTTTCAGCTTAGAAAATAATCTAATCTGGTCCTTAACATATTCATTAAGTGGAATGAATATTTTAAGGTCTTCCTCTCTCCCTTGAAGAAAAAAAAGTGATATATCACCGAAGAGTAATAAGAATTGTATCTTACTTTCGATTTTCTGGAATTGGCCCAACTCTATAAAATTTAAAGAACTATGTGAAAGTGTGGAATTATCACTCTATGAAAACTGTGATGAAATTAAACATCATTATGTCAAACCCTTTTCTAGCTTTAACTCAAAAATAGAAATCATGAGTCTTCTATAACATTAATTTTAAAAACACACAGAAGTGAAAAGTGCTGATTTTCAAAAAGTACAATTTTTTCCCCTACTATACATCAACGTGGAATGATTTCAGTTCTCCTGTACTAAAAGCTGGACTTTTAAAAAATCTAGTATTGTAATAATTTTAATCAGTAGTGGCTTCAGTTTCAGCTGGACCCCTAATTAGTCTTCGAATTCCTCTTTTTCCTGAAGGACCTTTTGGTTTTGCAAAACTTTGTTTATGTGCATGCTGCTTGGGGTGTACTTCTTCATAAAGGAAGTCTGCAGTCAACTCATCCCCATTGTCTATCTCGATCTGTAAGAGATAAGATTAGCAAAGTGTGATAAAATGTGAGAAAACACAACATTCAAAACCTAATACAAGCAATGAGCCAGTTTTCAGGTGTGAATGCTCACCAATAAGTGCATAATACTCATTCCAGCAAGAGAGGACCAAGGACCATATGAAAATAGTTCACTTTCATCTTATTTGGGGGGAGGAGGAGGGAGCTAAATGAGTTGCTTGAATATATAATTAGCTATACTCATTTTCTATTTGGTTCTCTCTTTCTTCTCCAATTTAACTAATGTTTAAAAGTAGTATAGTAGGAATCACCACTATATTCTTAAGTTGTTCTGCTTTGGTACACTACATATTTTCAAGAAACATTACTCATGGCCCTTTCATCACTTGGGTCACTTGAAATCACTCTATAACACGGGTTGGCGAACTATGGCCTGCAGGCCAAATCTGCTCAAGTTAAGAGAGTGTTTTACATTTTTAAAGGGTTGTAAAAACAAACAAAATAATAAAACAAAGAAGAATATGTGACAAAGACCATATGTGGCCTGGCAAAGCCTAAAATACTTACTATCTGGTCTTCTGGTAGAAAAAGTCAGCCAGCCCCTGCTATAGAAAGTGATTCTTAAGAACTTAAAAAGCTCTTAAAGGGCTCAGTCCCTAAAACACTGGTAATTTGTAAGGACCTGTGTTTTAAGAGTTGAAGGGCTCAAGAATAAACCATATCTTTTCCCATGCCTCACCTGCATTTAAGAAAATAAATTTAAGAAAACTTAGCTCCCAAAATTCATGTTTATGCCCATTCTCTCCTTTCCCAACAATTGGAAAGATTCTCAACAATCCCATGGTTCAGTTATAAACAGAGACTGTAGTTCCTTATTAATAAAGTCTTGAGACAATCACAAGTATGCAGCTTTAGTAGCACCATCCAGCAAAACTTTCTGCAATATGGAAATGTTCTCTAAATTCTGCACCATCCAATACAGTGCCATTGGCCACATGTGGCTAAAATGAGCACTTGAAATGTGGCTGGTGCTTTTAAGGAACTGAATTTTAAATTTCGTTTAATTTTTATGTATATTTAAATTTAAATAGCCACATGTAGCTTGTGGCTACATATTAGAGAATACAGATCTACAGGGAGACTGGGGTCATGATAGGCCATCCTCAAGCACTTAGAGGAGTTCCTAAGGATTTATGATGAGAATAAGAAAAAAAAACCTTTCATTTATAAACCACAATACATCACAAACTACACGAAAGACAATAAAAATGTAACAAAAACTGAAAAATTAAAAATAAATAGGTAGGTATTAAATATATTAATAAGATAAATTAGATAAAATAAATTAGATAAATAAATAGGTAATTACCTTTCTAATGACATCCATTTGTAGTTGTCTTTCTACAATCTCTAGCAGAGGGCTCTTGCAGCTAGAATACAGCATCCGTTCTCTTATACTGCATGTGTATCCAGGCATTGAATAAATAAAAACTGTAAATTAAAATAATAATAAATCCAATTAGTAGCATATCAATTAAAGCACATACTAAACCTCATAAAGCTACAACTAAGCCCTCTGGCCAAGAAATAAGAAAGAATATAGTGATGAAATATTAATAATATAGTGATGAAATATCAATCAGCAAACTGAAAGTATTATGTTAAAAAAAAAAGTATCATATACCTATAGACTCCAAATAGTCTCCTTCATGGGAATGTTTATACAGAAAGAAATGATAACGTGCTGAATCTCTGGGAATCCTCTTTGGCAAATCTTTTAGTTCTGTATTTATTGTGTTGGCCAAAATTATAATTTCATTTTTTATATCTATTTCCTGTCAATAAGAAACAAAATACATTTATTAAGACAGATACAAAGAAATTTAAAATTTATAAATTAAAAAACAAGGAGACAAGGAGAAACTTACACAATTTCACTTTTTCCACAGTGAATATATATTGCTTTTGTAGTTTAAAAAAAAATGAATAAAAAATAAAAAGCAAATAAAAAGATTTAAAATCCATTAAAAACAAACCTTATACAAGCCATAGATACCAAAAACCGAAGCCATTTCATAATAATCATTATATCTCTTACCAACTGCACATAGTTGAGCTGTCTGTTATTCAATTTTTCCAAAGCCTGAAAAGCTTCTCGAGAAATAGGAAATGCTACTCCTTGTAGTGTTTGATGCTTAGTGTCCACACTCACGTCAGTTTGTACCTAGTATGACAGATTCAATTTACTGATGAAGTTTAGCATTTAGCAGTGTCAGATGGCAAAGAGGAGAAAACCCAACCTCTACAGAGTGAGGGTCATTCCACCCTTGCCCATTTTAATATAATTAAAATTAACACTTAAAACACTATGAACTTAAAAAGCAAATAATTTTCACATTTGTTTCAGGTTCTGCTAGCACTTTGTCAACATGCAGAGTGTATGCCACATTTTGATGAAAATGCCAGAAGTGAACATCTGAGTTGAGTGTGCAATGTTAGTGGGGCTTTGCTTATATATTTGGTTTGGCACAACTGCCATGAGCTACGTAAGCTCTCTGAGGTGTCTTCAGATTACACTTTTAATTACAAAGTTTTACTTGATAAAATTTATGAAGTGTGATATAAATACAATATGCATAGAACTTTACTTTGTTCTGCTAGACATAAAATGCAACACAAACACCATGCACTGAGTTGAAAGGAGTACAAACAATATACAAAGACACAACACAGCTCAACAAATTATACTACTGCAGAAGTTCCACAATTAGAGCTTTCATTACTAAGAACATGGGTGTGCACGTATCGGAAGAAGAGAAGAGTACGTCAAGAAAGCTTTCAATGCACATATTTAATAAGACTTTTATACTCAGTAAATGACAGCATAGTATAGGGTCTCATTTGCAGTGTTGCAACAAAGTCAAATAGAAATTTTACTTAAAAAAAAAATGAATGGAGATTCTACAGCATAAATGGTATTGTATAATGAAAACATCATAGAACATATGCAAATGCATACCCCAATAAGATCCTCTGGGTTCTGATTGCAAGGAATAAAACAAACTATCAAACTTGTAAAAAAAAAAACCATGTAAAAATTCATACTCAAATAACTTGAGTTAAAATAATATAAAGATAGATCCTTGCTATCAGGTCAATATTAAATAATATTCAATCACTTTTCAGACTGATTCTTACTAGTCTGTTACTCAGACAAGTGAATAGTAGTTTCTGCTACTTGTTCTTTTCTATAAAATTCTGGTAGAAATACAGTAGCTATTCTAACTTAGAATTGCTGCAGTAAACACATTAGAAATATGATAAACTACAATATGGATGAAATTTATTGACTCTAATATGCTAAATAAGTACTCAGATAACCATCTCCCACATATATATATGTATATGCACACACCCATCCAAGTAATGTCCATAGAAGTTAATTTATAGAGCCTCGAAATCCTAAACACACTACAGCATTTATGTTTTACTCTCTTTAGTCGTCAGTATTCTCTGAAATAACAAAACAAACCTTCTTCAGGCAACCTCATTACATATAATATCGCTCACACTACATGGGTAACACATACTTTTCCCATTTATCGATATTTAGTATTCAAAGTACAAAGTTAAAAACAGTTGTACTTCTCACAGGAAGATTACTAATCTATAACCTACATTATAAATACAGGAGAAAGCTACTTATGAAACTGACATGAAGTTTAATATTCACTTTTAACTTTTTCCTGAAGATACATTGAGCACAGTCTTGTCTCTAAACTGAACAGAATAAATGTAAGCTATCTAACTTATTTATTCTCTAGTTACCTCATCGATTAATTAAAAATACAGTATTTTTAAGCACTCAGAATCTTGCAAGGTTTCAAAATGGTAATTAATTAATACCTCATTAATTTTAATCTGTCGTAATTCTTCTTCAGCTGCAGTCAGTGGGGCAGGAGAAGACTGTGACAGCAAATATTTCTTATATCCATGTAATGACACGTCTTCCTGTGAGCACAGAAACTGACTGTTACTAGTTGTGAGGCTACTTTAGGAAAACAAAATCATTAATTTAACAGAAAATATTTTAACTAAAAATAAATAGTAACAATAATTTTATTACTTCTTTTTTTTAAAAAAAATTCTATTCTACAGGTTTCAAAAGTTTTAAGGGGATTAGCTACACTTCATTTCCTAAAACTTTACAATTACTAGATCTTTTGTGTGAGTGTGATGGTGGTAACGCCAGCCACATGACGAACCTGATCATGCTTCAAGTCTATAGGACAATTATAATTAACCTGGGGAAGCCTGCCCCATAGTTATTCAATAATCAACATATTCAGATTCTGAATTCCGTACTGTAATGAATTATATAATTTCTCTATAATTATTCATAGAAAATAATTACAGTTCTTATTTAAAATAAAAAATATTCCGAAGAAGTTTACTTCTCATCAAAATTTTGTGGTTTGGAAGACTGAGAATAGAATTGAGAAACCAGGCCACTTCACAACTGATGTGAATAAGCAAAGGATACCCCCATCTAGTCTCGTGCTCTATCCACCAGAATATATTACTCCCTGAATCACAATAAAAGCTCTAAAAAACAAAAAACCTGTTGAAAAAATACACTGTAATTTTCTTAATTTTGGGGTATATCTACATACATGTATTTACCATATAAATTTTATAATGAAATAAATTCTTAATCATAACTTAACTAAATTTATTAATTAATCAACAATTACCCCAATTAATTATCAATCAATTTACCTGCCTCAATGTTCTAGTTCAATTAATACAGCTATTGCTTACACAGCATAAGTGTAAACGTCCAAAATATCTAAAACCTACCATCTCTTTTAAGTAGTCTCTCATTTTTCTGAGCCTATCTCCCCATCCTTAAAATGAAAAGGTTGAACTAAATGACGGGTTGAACTAAATGATCTCCAAGGGATATTCTAGTGTTTGAAGACTAACAGAAGAGATTCCAACATATTTTAAAAGTGTAAGTATGATGTTTCAGTTAACTTGCATATCATATGAAACATAATATTTTCTCTTATTCTTTATGTTTACCGATTCACCAGTCATAATTCACATTAACTATCCCATTACCTCGGTGCAACATGCAGAATCTACATAAAAGTATAAGTTTTGTACCTTTACTGTTCCAAACACTTCATCTTTAATGTGGCCACCTCCAAACTCCTTTTTCAGAGTTGCTCTTGTTGCTGCATACAACATTTTTTGACGAACCTAGTAATTGTGAAAGTTTACTTATAAGTTTATAGATGAAAACTTCATTACAAAAGAAAGCACTTTATAAATGTATGAAAATCTTCAAGCACATTAAAAAGAAAATAAACTGTGACAAAGCTGAAGTCCGTTGACTATAACATGTTAAAATATGTCATAACATCAGCATCTAAAATATCAACAGCTACTAAGGAAGACTTCAATTTATAAGTCATATTTTTTGAAAAGTAGAAAAAAACTAAATTTTAGAAAATCATTCATTTTTGTCAAAGTATAAAATGAATTCAGGAATAAAAAAACTACTTAAAACACTATTTTAAAATCACTGAAATGAAGTAAACTTGATAATGACATTTTACTCAAACCAAGTCTAGGTCAGACACTACTTATTTAGTTGTTTAAGAATCAAATATTCATGGCATAACTATGGCATAAACCATTCTATGAGGGACAAAGTAGAAAAGAACTACAATATATACTATTATTAAAGAGTCTGATAGCATCTATGGAAAACTACTAAAGATAACTGCCAACCAATAGAAATCATTTCATAATTTTGTACTGTCAAATCCAGTATATGTTTCAGACAGCATATACAGAATTAAATAGGAAGTGATGACTTTTGAGAATGATATCTACATAACTTTTAAAATTATTTTCCTACAATAAACAAGAGAATTAATTTTTAAAATATTGAGCAGTATCCATATACTAGTTTTTTTATTTTATTCTATTAATCAGTCTACTAACTCTCCTAAGAGAAATACTTGTTTGTGTGTATGCCCATCACTTGAATGGCAGCTATTCTCAATATTAAATATTGAGAATATTTAATAAAATGTTCAGTTAGTTCTACAAGAATTATTTTAATTATTACTCTCAAAGTAGTAACGTTCATTCTTCAGAGGTCCACAGAGTCATTTATAATTGCCACAAATTTTTCAATTTAAAATCAATAATAATTCTACTGATTTCAATCAAGGTCAAGATTTCTGAATCTAAGTACATTATCCCTGATTCTACATTACCAATCACAAGGATTTTTTCCATGATCATTCCCATCTATGAGATATGACTGTTGCTTCTTAACTTCTCTTGGCCTAGGAATATTTCAGAAAAAAATTTTCTAGCTTTTAATGTTAAATAAGTAACCAAAAAATTACTTACATGAGAATGGTCTGGAGACCACGCAATGAATATCCATTCATATCCCTGGGCATTCTGAGAATCTAACCTGAATAATACGTAGCACGGTTGTTTGTCCTCCAACAGGGGTAAAACAAAGGAATCATAATCCTTATCCCAGGAATCTAAAGGCTGCCTACACGCTCCAACCACAAGTTTCTCTATGAAGAACAATTTTTAAAAGATATATAAATGGTTTAAAATGTCAAATGGTAGAATAATGAAGAATAGAAGAATAAATTAATAGTTAGTTCTTAATTGCTATTATTCACATCAAAATATAGAAATGGCAAAGGTTGTAACACAGAAACTAAATATAATATAAAGCAATATTAAAAACATATAAAAATTATAACCAGCATAGTTAAAATAATGTTATAAACACAAGAAGGAACATACAAAAATGATTATAAATAGTTGAGTTGGATGGTTGAAGAGAGGGTGATTATATTCTATTGTCCAAATATTTATGCTATAAATTATCAACAAAATATATTTAATTAAGTGTCCTACCGCTCAAAGGTATAATTTCTGAAATTAAACACTGAATTGTACAGTTAAGAAATACTAAATAAAAACAGGTTTAGCTCCTATTTGGCCATAATGCTACAAATTTTAATATTTGTCCAGAAACAAATTAGTACAGCCACTTTGAGGCATTATTGGGCGAATCAAGTGAAACTGCTAATGTACTCTGCATAGAGAATCTCTTGCACATATATACCAAATGTTCACTGCAGCACCATAAAATAACAGTGGAAACTGAAAATAGCCTAAATATTCATCAATAAGAGAATGGACATATAATATATGGCATAGTCATATTATACAATTCTATTCATATTTAAAAAGAAACTAATTATAAAAGCAATGTTTACAGGAAAAGGAATGATGCAGAAAAAGATGTCAGTTTATGTGAACTTAAAAACTCTAAACAGCACTGTATGTTATTTAGGGATACATACAAAAAACAGATTGAACAAAAATAAGGTTCCTAATATAGTTGTCTCAGGAGAAGGTCAGGAAGTAAAACTGTTTAAAGCAAATGTTCTTATATCATTAAATTACAAAAGGCTTGAAGCAAATATGATAAAGTGTTAGCAGTTATTAATTTAAGAAGAGATGGAAGTATTTGCTATATTATTTACTATTCATAATTTCCTTATTTAAAAAATTTTCTCAAAACAAAAATAAAACCAGAAAATAGTGATATTCTAAAATATGCTGCTTTCCAGTATATGTTTATTCTTGTTGAGTGTGTTAACATATGTAGAACAACTGCCTATTTTTCAAACTATTTTGGTATTTTTAATATATAAGAGAAAATGGAAAGCAAATTAGATTTACTTCCAGTTTATGAAAGAACAAGATATTTTTCCAAAGCAAAATATTTAAGATATTTAAGAAATTAGGTCAATGGAATATTTTAACATATTCATTTGAGATTAAGTAGTTATAATATTAATTATTCACACTCAAACCAGCTTAATTAAAAGACTCTCCCACCCAGTGAATTTCCCTAC
>NW_006789285.1:226604-263849 GCF_000442215.2 Lipotes vexillifer
TTCCCTACATACAGCTTTATTTTGAAAGGATCAATTTATAGTTTGTTACACTCAGAACTTTTTCCCATAACAAGAAAGGGGAATCATTTCTGCAGCATACACTGCAATCAAGTTGAGAAAACAGGAGAGTTTAAAATCCTTCCTTTCTACCTCAAAACTAACTTTACTGAATAACAATTCACAAGTAACTTCTTTTGTGTGGGATAATCACCTGTTACTGATTTTCATTCCAGAGATGCAAGCACTGATATTAGATACAAACTGTGGTACAGAAACTGAGACACAAAAAGTGTAAGAGGAAGACGTCACACCAAAAACAACATCTTTTTGTTTCCGTGAGAGTCAACTACAGAATGCAGAAGGTAAAGTAAGCAGGGGCCCGTAGGACATGTCCAAAATGTAGAGGAGCCAAGTTAACTAAAGGCGAGCTCTGAACCTGCTTCACATTTATTAATAGTCCAAATCACTGACAATGATTTAGAAGTTTAAAAATACAAGAGCCAATAATCCAAGGACAAACAACATTTAAAAATGCTTAACTAACCATTTTCAATCGATATCTTCAGAAGCCTGTATTTTCCATTTCTTGCTCTGGCAAAAATATCTTTAACATCCTCACTTGCTGTGGAAAAAGATACAGAAAAGTAAACCTATTTTTAATACTTACGTATTAATACTTTCTGATGCTACTTGAATAGGGAAAAAATGAAATGTAATACAAAGAAAACGTCTTGAAGATGCAGTATTCTCTTATCAGTAATTTAAATTACAAAAATTAAAAGGTGTTACAGTAGACATTGTATACAGCTAAGAAACATAAATATTAACATATTTTAAAAGTATATTAATTCTAACCTGTTTTACCTAGATAATTCCATAGCAGAAATTTACATTGGGAATGAATATATTAAAGTTTCTCAAACCCAATAATCACAAATCACAATTTTGAAAAACACCTTTATTGCTTGTTTGAAAAATGCTGAAAACCTGCTTTCACTCTCTTCTGGTTCAATTTCAAGCTTATAATAAACAAACACACCTCCTTCATCAATTCATTTTTACATTTTCACCTTTAAAAACAACAGTTAATGTCAAACACCCTATCCTGATTAAAGAAAAACACAACACCATTCAAGCTCGTACTTCTGGTCATACTTCTCTAATTCATATTTCTTAAAAACCTGGAGTAATCTCACTGAGCAAATATATATTTAATAACCTATCCCTTGTGCTCCTATTAAAGCTTAAATTTCGTTCTAATTTTATTCTTGAGTTGTATATTGAGAACAAGAACCACTGTTTAGTAGTGCTTGCTAAAACGCTCAAGCATAAAAGTCAATAATTATATATATCAAAACTAACGCAGACAAAACAATGCTTTTAGATTTGCGACTGTTTTGCTTGTGTTTGTGCGTGCAGGAGGAGGTGTGGGGTGGTGTCAAAGGCCCTTAAGAACAAAACACAATTAGACGTTCACCTGGGGAAAAGATTCGTTGTCCATTAACAGGAGGAGCTTGTGTTTACATTACAACTCGTTAAGTGATCGCAAGTAACCCGGGACATATTATTTGATTCTGATGAGGTGAGTGAGCACTTTCAGACCGCCCATTTTCAAACCAGGAAATAACACAGGTCAACTATAATTGCACATGCAACTGCCTGCCCGGGACGATTAAACGTAACCACACAGATCAAACTTTTCAGTTCCCTGGGTAGTATCTAAGAACAACCAAAACGCCTCATACTCAGGATACAGACAACGGTGTTGACGTTCCAATTTTGGAAGAAAATGCTTAAGAGTTTGGGAAGCACCCTTACTGGAAATGAAAAAGATTCCCGCATCTTTCTTTTGATAATCCAAATCTTGTAACAACTCTAAAGTTGGACCGTGAAAAAGAAAATTCGCCCGTCTCTCGACAGCAAAAAGAGCCCTAATTGCCTCCACGGTTCCAGGTCTTCCCAGTCCGATAAAAAAAGGGGAAAGTTGGGCTAACGGCGGCGGCGGCAGGCACGCCCCCTTCACCCCGGCCGCCGCGGAAAGCCATTTCCTTCGCTCCGGCGAATTTCGGGTCCATCGGCAACGTGGCGGCGGCCGGCCCGGGCTGGGAGGGTGGCAGGCCGGGAGCGCCCGGGACACGAGAGCGCGGAGAGGTGCAGAGGCCCGGCTTGTCCCCGAGACCGACTCCCTGTGCTCCGGGACCGACTCCGGCCCTGCCCATCCCGCCGCCCGCCCGGCTCGCCGGGGGCCTCCCAGGAGTCCCTTCCCCGCAGGCAGCGCCGGCGCCGTTACCTTGGATGCCGGTCTGATGGGACATGGCGGCGGCCGCGGGCTCCAGGCTCCGGCGCTGAGTGCAGCGAGCGGCCCCGGCCGGCGGCTCCAGGAAGTGGCGGCTACTCCACCCAGCTCTGTTAAGACCATTCAACTCATTCCCAGCTTCTGCCCCCCGCCCCGCCCCGCCCCCGCCCCGCGAGGCCCGCGGCGTCCTCGCGCGCCCCCGTCGCTCTCGCTACCTGCCTCCTGACACCCGCGCAGTCTCCGCGCAGTCTCCGCGCAGCCGGACTGAAGGTCTAGACCCCCGGCCCGCAGCTTCAGCTCTCTGCCGGGGGGGGGTCACAGTCCACGGTATTTGCTGCCGTTTCTCCCCCTCCACCACGTTCGAAACACTGCCGGCCCGGCAGGATGGCTTTGCCCTCTGGGGTCTGCCCTCCAGTGACCCTGCCGACACCGCCTTTCACTGGTTCAGCAAAAACGTTGCTCAAAAACAGAAATGAACGTTTTACTGAACACACGTTTTCAGCTTTAAAAAGATGTGCATGATATCCTTCTTGGTTTACTCTTCCTGCAGTCTATACAATTTAATGTAAACGGTCACTCCCCGCCCCTTTTTTATAAAAAGAATTAATAGATAGGCAGTCTCCCATGAAAATCCCCCACGCTTTTAAATTAAGTTAATCTCAGACTGTTAACTATCCTTTCTTTAGTTGGGCACATTTAGACACCAGGTTTTCCTTTCTCTTCATTCCAAAAAGAGACAGCCACTGAGAGTGAGATTAACTGACTTGAGTACTCCTCTGTGGTCAGTTCTATCATTGCAAACTATAATACTGCTCTGCTTCAGGTTGGCGGTTTATTCTTTAATCAGGTAATTACCCAAGATTCATTCGTAAGGATGAATTTGTAAGATAACAGCAGATATTATTAAAAATTATTTTTCATTTTCTGCTTTTATGAGCATGTATTTCCCTTTCTAAGGATAATTTTAGTAGTTATTTTTGTACTACTTTTCTAGGACTCTTAGATTATAGTTTCCTAGGTGGAAAGCTGGGTCTTTTGTTTTTAGGGCCTTGAACTGACAAGTATACAAAAGTACAATCTGATTATCAACAAATACTCTGAACAGGCCAATAATATAAATGCAAGTTAACAAAATCACTCTTCAAATGCAATGTATTTTTAATTAGTTAACTAGCTGCTGGGTAATTGATTTCTTTAGGAGGGTCACAGCAAACAATGTTGCTATGCCCTGTTTCTTGTTACTTAAGCCTTACTTCTCAAACACTTCCTCATATTCTGGAATAAGCAAAATGTAATCTGAGTTTTATAACTTGTTTGGATTTAAGAAATGTAGAGAGGTGTTTCATGCTAACCAAATTCTTCCTGACACAACAGTTCACCCTGATTTACCAGTTTTGATAGCATTGTTGAGCACAGAGAGTTCATCTGCAATTTTTTGGCTGATTGATGTTATGGTGACTAGGGAAAATTGCTTAAGGAGGTTGGCACTACTCAAAAGTACTGATGAGGAAAAAATAATTCTCCCATATTCATGCTTAGAAAAGACCCCAGTATATTCAGCCCTGGAGAGGAGGAAAGTCCAGGTAGGTTGGATAAGACCACCACGGCATCCACCAGAAAATGCTTATTTTCTGCCACTACAGTAGTTTGACTTAAAACTGCAAGGGGCTTGGGTGCATTGTTTATGAAACAGCAAACTTCCTCTAGCAAAACAGGAAATCTGAGAAGGGAAAATGTTTGCTAAGATGGGAACAGCATGGCCAAAATGATTTTTTTTTTTACTGTCCATCAACATTTCTACATACAATTAAATAATTTCCTCTATTTTATTGTATTTTCATATGTGCAACAAAGGGTTCTTGATGCTTTCATAGGATATTATTTTATGAAAATGTTTCTGGTTGATATTGACCATACACTTAAATCTCACTAATTTATTATGCCTGATGTTCATTTCAGATTAGATCGTTGTACTAACTTTAGAGAAATGGTTTATTGAGTATAAATAGTGCTAGTGGTACATATATTTTACCTACTTAAGAGAGCAGATTGTGATAGAAATCCTATTTGGTTAATCTCTTGCACTTACATCTTTAATTTGATCCCAATCATATGACTGCTCACCTTATCTTTTTAAAATATTGTGTTAAAATACCATAACAAAAAATTTACCATCTTAACCATTTTTAAGTGTTCAATTCAGTAGTGTTAAATATATTCACCTGTTTTGCAACCACTCTCCAAAACTCTTTGCCTCTTGCAAAATTAAAACTTTATATTAACATTAAATAACTTTCCATTCCAACCCAACCTCCAGGTCCTGGCAAACAACATTCTATATCTGTTTCTATGAATTTGACTACTCTTAGTACCTCATGTAAGTGGAATCATACAGTATTTGTCTTTTTCTGACTGGCTCATTTCACTTAGCATAATGTCCTCAAGTTTCATCCATCTGTAGCATGTAGAATTTCCTTCCTTTTAAAAGCTAGATAATATTCCAGTGTATGTATATACCACATTTTATTTATCCGTTCATCCATCCTGGGCACTCAGGTTGCTTCCACTTTTTTGGCTATTCTGAATAATACTGCTATGAACATGGGTGTACAATTATCTGAGTCACTGCTTTCAATTCTTTTGGGCATATGCCTGGAAGTGGAATTGCTAGATTGTATGGTAATTCTGTTTTAATGTTTTTGAGGAAGCTCCATACTGTTTTCCATAGTAGCTTCACCATTTTACAATCCCACCAAGAGTGCACAAGGTTCCAGTTTCTCCACATCCTTGCCAACACTTGTTATTTTCTTTTTGGTTTGTTTTTATAGTGGTCATTCTAATGGATGTGAGGTGGTATCTCATTGTGGGTTTTATTTACATTTCCCTAATGATAAGTGATGTTGACTGTCTTTTTATATATTTGTTGGCCTTTTGTATATCTTCTTTGAAGAAATGTCTATTCAAGTCATTTTTAAATTGGGTTGTTTGTTTGTTTTGACGTTAAGTTGTAGGAGTACTTTATATATTCTGGATATTGACCAGATATATGATTTGCAAGTATTTTCTCCCATTTTGTAGGTTTCCCTTTCATTCTGTTGTGTCTTTTGATGCACAGGAATATTTAATTTTGATTTTGTCCAATATATTTTATTTTTGTTGTTTCTCCCCTTTAGAATATCTTTCCTAATCTTTTGAATATCTTCTAGCTTTCCTTCCCTAAGTTTCTGCTAAATGTCTTATAAATATCATCTACACTTTCTCACCTCTTACTCCTTCAATCCATGGTTTCCAAACTGTGTGCAGAGATGCCCCAGGCACAGTGAACTCATAGGAGCGCCTGGTGGATATTACACAATTCTGAGGGAAACACAGTAGTACTTGATGTCTTTCTGATACCACACAAAATATTAGCTTGGGATAGTTTACAGTTTCAACATTAGCTCACTCTACATTCCTTTTCATAATGTCATATCTTTGAAAAGATGGATATTCAGTGGTTGCTGTGATACAAGCAATTACAGGGCAAAAATCAGTGTTGAACAGGAAATGACAGTGGCTAGCATCTTATCTAATTCCATAATTTAGGAAGTTCTGTAGTGTGTAACAGGTGCATGCATCCCGTTAGTAAGTAACTGATTATTTAAAAATAAAATCAAATATTTTTCTTTCAATTTTTATGTATTACTTTTCAAACAGCATCTAAGTTGCTAGTACATAAATACCGATTAAGTTGTTTGGAACTGACTACTTAATAAACTGAACTATTAAGTATTTCTTTTGACTTAGGAATACTATGAAAAAATCACTGAGTTATGAAAGACTCCATGAACTGAGAAAGTTTGTGAACCTCTGTCTTAGAACCTTTGCATATGGCTTTCTCCATACTGCTCTGTTGAAAGCATTTTCTTGAATATGACCAATGTCTTCCTTCTTGATAGCAAAATCGATTATATTATTCTCAGATGTTTTTATTAGTTTCCTGTAGCTGCTAATTAATAAATTAGCACAACATGGGTGGCCTAAAACAACAGAAATTTATTCTCTCACAGTTCTAAAGGCCAGAAGTCCAAAATCATAGCTGCCATCCCTCTGAAGGCTCTAAGGGAGAATCTTTCCTTACTTCTTCCAGCTTCTAGTGGCTGTTGGCATTTCTTGATTTGTGGCCACACCACTCCAATCTCTGCCTCTACGGTCACATTGTTTCTTCCTCGTCTGGGGGTCTCAAATCTTCCCCTGCCTTACTTTCATAAGGACGCTTGTCATTGGATTTAAGACCAAATCAGATAATCCAGGATGATCTCTTCACTTCAATATCCTTAATTGCATCCGCAAAGATCCTTTTTCCAAATAAAGTAACATTCACAGGTTCCAAAATTAGGATGTGGACATATCTTCTGGAGTGTCACCATTCAACCATCAACCTGCTACAGATGTCTGAGGCTTTTGATACTCTTGACCATTGCTTCTTCTTGACATACTCCGTTTTCTCTTCTTTGACACTGCACTAAAGTGATCCCCCTCTTAATTTGGCTGTGGGCCACAGTGTCCAGAGTATTACTGTTGTACATTACTCTGGATGTTACTGTGAGGGTGTTTTGGGGATGAGATTAAAGTTTAAGATGGTAGACTTTGAGTAAAGCTGATTGTCCTCCACAATGTGGATGGGCCTCTTCCAATTAGTTGAAGACCTTATTAGAACAAAGACTGAACTCTCTAGAGCAAGAACGAATTCTGCCAGTGGACTGCCTTTTGAATTGAATTGAAACTCTTCCCTGAGTCTCCAGTCTGTGGGATTACCCCATCAGATTTTGGACTCGTCAAGTCTCCACAATTGCCTAAGCCATTTGCTTAAAATAAATCTCTCTTTCTGAATATACACACATCCCATTGATTCTGTTTCTCTGGAGAACCCTGACTAATACCCTTTAACTCCTTCTCTGTCTTCTTTACCTCATTCATCGACATATGTGAAAAATGAATTCATTATATCTTCATCCAACTAGCCCTACTCTAGACTTCAGTGTTCCTCAATGTGATATCATCACTTAAAAACAGGTCCTTCTAACCTGCTACACAGCTGACTCCAGACCTAGGAGGCCTTGCTTATATTAACTACATCGCATGTATCAGATACAAAATTAACATAGATTGTAATTAAATTGCTCAAATTTGGAACTGTGAGGCTGAACTCTTTCATATCCAATCTATATTCAGTGAATCACTCTTGTCAATTACCTAGCAAAGTTCAATGAAGTAGGCAATTAATGTTAAAAAAAAAGAAAGACAGAGTAGGCAATTAATGTTAAAAAAGAATAAAGTATCCCATTTACCCAGTCCCTCACTTATACCTCTTTCAAATCCTCACATCTGATTATTTTCCAAACCTTACAGATTCAACCATTTTACTTTCAGAAGCAAATCATCTTCGGGTTCCCTTGTGTCTTGTTGCTCTACTCTTCTTAACTTACCTTATATTATTTTCTATATTGGCCCCATATGAACAAATCCATGCTCAGCTGTCAAGTTCATTTCCTGAAATGCTCTTTGACTGGTCAATCCCCCACATGCTGACTTTCAATGCCTCCCACTGCCTACAGAATATGGTCCAAGCTCGTCAGCCTGGCACCCAAGGCCCTCTGCCATGTCTTTCCTAACTGTGCCCTATGCCCCAGTCAAACTACTGATCTGGAAGACAACTCCTTACTCCCTAGCTATACACCCAGCACTTTTCTGCTGTCTCTGCCTTTTAATAGTTAACCCATCTTTTGGAGCCATATCAACTTCCATGAAACCTTTTTTCAGTGCAAAATATGTAAGAAGTCTTGTTTCTTTAAATGCCTTTAGCATTTTGTGTGTCTGTTCTAGCACCTCTCTTACTCTTTTCTGTAGTCATAGATGTACTTGAACTTACTGTAGTCTTCCTATTAGACTGTGTAATCCTTGATATCAAGGACTTTATCTTGCTCCTTTTTGCATCTCACATGTATTTATTACTTATTTATTCATTTGTTCTTCCATTCAATACACTGTTTCTCAAATTGGGGATATAATCATGATCACAGTGCTCTGTAAACATTTCTGGAATTTAAAAGATCTTGATGACTTTTATTTTACATGTGGAAATGAATGTTGATAAGTCACTTATCCTCAGTGGAACTGCAAAATAAGGATGCTGAACAGTTTTCCAAGAATGCTCTTTGAAGTTATCAAACTGTATGATTCTTTGGTAATTTAAATGATTGTATATCCACTCAGTAAAACAACTGTTTGGAAACAGTTCAATTAGTTTATGCAATTCAACCATATTTCTTTTGAAAAATCTGCATTGTAAGATTTTTCTTTAAAAAACCTTTATTTTTATGGTAACTATTTTTATGTTTTTAGCAGTGACTACTCAGACAGTGATAAAAATTGCCTCCTCTCACCCTACCTCTTTCTTTAAAAACTGATGTAACACAGTGGCACCTTATTGTCGGCCCTATCAAATTATGTATTCTTATTCCTATAATTTATATGTATGAATCCTCTGCTCTAAGCATGAATATTTTCCCACTTTTCCTCATCTATTATGTCTCCAGATGTTAAACATTTGTCAGAACTGTCATAATAATAGTACCTTCGATTTGTATAATGGTTTAAAATTTTGAAAGAACACAGGTAGACTTATTTGAGCACCAATATAATCCCATCTGACAGGCTGAATGATGTATTATCAGGTTTTATTTTTTAACTTTCAGATATTTGAAAATCTGAGGGATAGAGAGAGGAAGTCAGCAGTGTTTAAGGCTAGGGCAAGTGTTTACAAGAGACGGAAACCATTTTAAGCCAATGTATGCAAATAACAGGATTTATTATAAGGATACAGGAGAATCTCATGTATCCCAAGAGCCTGGCTTCATTTCTGCTTCTCTCTTTTTCTCTCTCTCTCCTAACAGGATCTCTCTGCTTGTGCACTCAAAATGACAGAATATGGCCACCTTACCCTTCCCAATTGACATTCACAGTTCTAGCCATATGCAGAGATTGAATAGTTGTTTCTAAGTTCCAAACTCCTAGGAGAGCATATGACTGACCCTGCTTGGCTCAGGTATCAAATCATCCTTGGCCAAGTTGGCTGCTTTACCCAGTGCACACTGCTCCATGAATGAAAGGCAATTACTGTAGGAGGGGAGATGGATCTTGGATCTGAAAAATAGTCTTAGAATTTATACTTTTTACAATTTGGTGGAGCTGGTGCTTAGAACCTCAGAAGTCACAAATCAAATGCATCCCAAGGGCAGTTAAATAACATAAATGAATAAAGGTGACAGATGGAGGCTGCAGTACCCGGATGGACCACAGGCTTAATCTAAAGGGAGCTGCTACTACTCAACTCCAACTCCATGGGAGTCTGGGCCTGGGCAACCAATCTTCTGATTTTCAAATAAACTCAGAAATTGGGATTTTATGTAAAATCTCTGTTTAAATTTTTAAAAATCCCAATGAGTGAGAAAAGAAAAAAAAAAGCCATGACTGCAGGTCATACCTGAACTATCAACTTGTAGTTTAGTACTTCTGACCTAGATCTGTCTGGTCAATTGTCAAATAATGACATTTAAAAACTCACATCCAAGGCAGCTTCAAGATGGTGGAGGAGTGAGACCTTCCTCCCCACAGATACATCAGAAATACAACTACCTGTGGAACAACTCCTACAGAACACCTACTGAACACTGGCAGAAGACCTCAGACTTCCCAAAAGGTAAGAAACTCCCTGCGTACCCAGGTACTGCAAAAGAAAACAGAAAAAACAGAGATAAAAGAATAGGGATGGGACCTGCACCAGTGGGAGGGAGCTGTGAAGGAGGAAAACTTTTCACACACTAGGAAGCCCCTTCACTGATGGAGACGAGGGGTGGTGGGGGAGAAGCTTCAGAGCCATGGAAGAGAGTGCAGCAACAGGGGTGCAAGGGCAAAGCAGAGATTCCTGCACAGAGAATCACTGCCAACCAGCACTCACCAGTCCGAGAGGCTTGTCTGCTCACCCGCCGGAGCGGGCGGGGGCTGGGAGCTGAGGCTCGGGCTTCATTGGTCAGATCCCAGGGAGAGGACTGGGGTTGGCGGTGTGAACACACCTGAAGGGGGCTAGTGCACCACAGCTAGCCGAAAGGTGGTCCAGGAAAAAGTCTGGACCTGCCTAAGAGGCAAAAGACCATTGTTTCGGGGTGCGCGAGGAGAGGGGATTCAGAGCACCGCCTAAACGAGCTCCAGAGACGGCCGTGAGCCACGGCTATCAGCGCGGACCCCAGAGACGGGCATGAGACACTAAGGCTGCTGCTGCCGCCAAGAAGCCTGTGAGCAAGCACAGGTCACCATCCACACCTCCCCTCCCGGGAACCTGTGCAGCCTGCCACTGCGAGGGTCCCGTGATCCAGGGACAACATCCCCGGGAGAACACATGGCACACCACAAGCTGCTGCAATGTCAGGTCGGCCTCTGCAGCCGCAGGCTCGCCCCGCCTCCATACCCCTCCCTCCCCCCGGCCTGAGCGAGCCAGAGCCCCCGAATCAGCTGCTCCTTTAACCCCATCCGGTCTGGGCCGGAAAGGACGCCCTCAGGTGACCTACACACAGAGGCAGGGCCAAATCCAAAGCTGAACCCAGGAGCTGTGCGAACAAAGAAGAGAAAGGGAAATTTCTCCCAGCAGCCTCAGGAGTAGCAGATTAAATCCTCACAATCAACTTAATGTACCCTGCATCTGTGGAATACGTGAATAGACAACAAATTATCCCAAAATTGAGGTCGGGGACTTTGGGAGTGACGATACATATATTTTTTTCCTTTTGCTCTTTTTGTGAGTGTGAATGTGTATGCTTCTTTGTGTGATTCTGTCTGTATAGCTTTGCTTTTACCATTTGTCCTAGGGTTCTGTCTGTCCGTTTTTTTGTTTGTTTGTTTTTTGTTTTAGTATACTTTTTAGCACTTGTTATCATTGATGGATTTAGTTTTTGGTTTGGTTTTTCTCTTCTTTCTTTTATTTATTAATTTTTTTTTTAATTTTTAAAAATTATTTGTTATTTTAATAACTTTATTTTATTTGTTTATTTATTTACTTTCCTTCTGATTTTCTCTCTTCTTCTGAGCCATGTGGCTGACAGGGTCTTGGTGTTCCGGCCGGATATCAGGCCTGTGCCTCTGAGGTGGGAGAGCCGAGTTCAGCACATTGGTCCACTAGAGACCTCCTGGCTCCATGTAATATCAAATGGCAAAAGCTTTCCCAGAGGTCTCCTACTCGACACTAAGACCCAGCTCCACTCAACGAGCAGCAAGCTACAGTGCTGGACACCCTATGCCAAACAAGCAAGACAGGAACACAACCCCACCCATTAGCAAAGAGCCTGCCTAAAATCATAATAAGGTCACAGAAACCCCAAAACACAACCAGACATGGTCCTGCCCACCAGAAAGACAAGACCCAGCCTCATCCACCAGAATACAAGCACCAGTCCCCTCCACTAGGAAGCCTACACAACCCACTGAACCAACCTTAGCCACTGGGGGCAAACACCAAAAACAACTGGAACTACGAACCTGCAGTCTGCGTAAAGGAGACCCCAAACAAGTAAGTTAAGCAAAATAAGAAGATAGAGAAACACACAGCAGATGAAGGAGCAAGGTAAAAACCCACCAGACCAAACAAATGAAGAGGAAATAGGCAGTCTACCTGAAAAATAATTCAGAGTAATGATAGTAAAGATGATCCAAAATCTTGATAATAGAAGAGAAAATACAAAAAACGTTTAACAAGGACCTAGAAAAACTAAAGAGCAAACAAACAATGATGAACAACACAATAAATGAAATTAAAAATTCTCTGGAAGTAATCAATAGCAGAATAACTGAGGCAGAAGAATGGATAAGTGACCTGGAAGATAAAATAGTGGAAATAACTACCACAGAGTAGAATAAAGAAACAAGAATGAAAAGAATTGAGGACAGTCTCAGAGACCTCTGGGACAACATTAAATGCACCAACATTCGAATTATAGGGGTCCCAGAAGAAGAAGAGAAAAAGAAAGGGACTGAGAAAATATTTGAAGAGATTATAGTTGAAAATTCCCTAATATGGGAAAAGAAATAGTTAACAAGTCTAGGAAGCACAGAGAGTTCTATACAGGATAAATCAAGGGGAAACACACCAAGACACATACTAATCAAACTATCAAAAATTAAATACAAAGAAAAAATATTAAAAACAGCAAAGGAAAGACAACAAATAACACATAAGGGAATCCCCATAAGGTTAACAGCTGATCTTTCAGCAGAAACTCTGCAAGCCAGAAGGAAGTGGCAGGACATATTTAAAGTGATGAATGGGAAAAACCTACAACCAAGATTACTCTACCCAGGAAGGATCTCATTCAGATTCAACGAAGAAATTATAACCTTTACAGACAAGCAAGAGCTAAGGGAATTCAGCACCACCAAAACAAATGCTACAACAAATGCTACAACAAATGCTAAAGGAACTTCTCTAGGCAGAAAACACAAGAGAAAGAAAAGACCTACAATAACAAACCCAATACAATTTAGAAAATGGTATTAGGAACATACATATCGAGAGTTACCTTAAATGTAAATGGATTAAATGCTCCAACCAAAAGGCGTAGACTGGCTGAATGGATGCAAAAGCAAGACCCATATATATGCTGTCTACAAGAGACCCAGTTCAGACCTAGGGACACATATAGACTGAAAGTGAGGGGATGGAAAAAGATATTGCATGCAAATGGAAATCAAAAGAAAGCTGGAGTAGCAATTCTCATATCAGGCAAAGTAGACTTTAAATTAAAGACTATTACAAGAGACAAAGAAGGACACTGCATAATGATCAAGGGATCAATCCAAGAAGAAGATATAACAATTGTAAATATTTATGCACCCAACATAGGGAACCTCAATACATAAGGCAAATGCTAACAGCCATAAAAGGGGAAATCGACAGTAACACAGTCATAGTGGGGACTTTAACACCCCACTTTCAACAATGGACAGATCATCCAAAATGAAAATAAAAAAGGAAACGCAAGCTTTAAATGAAACATTAAACAAGATGGACTTAATTGATATTTATAGGACATTCCATCCAAAAACAACAGAATACACTTTCTTCTCAAGTGCTCATGGAACCTTCTCCAGGATAGATCATATCTTTGGTCACAAATCAAGGCTTGGTAAATTTAAGAAAATTGAAATCATATCAAGTATCTTTTCCGACCACAATGCTATAGTTCTATAATCAATTACAGGGAAAAATCTGTAAGAAATATAATACATGGAGGCTAAACAATACACTACTTAATAACAAAGAGATCACTGCAGAAATCAAAGAGGAAATAAAACAATACCTAGAAACAAATGACAAAACACTATGACCCAAAACCTATGGGATGGAGCAAAAGCAGTTCTAAGAAGGAAGTTTATAGCAATAAAATCCTACCTCAAGAAAGAAGAAACATGTCAAACAAACAACCTAACCTTATACCTAAGGCAATTAGAGAACAAAGAACAAAAATAACCCAGTGTTAGCAGAAGGAAAGAAATCATAAAGATCAGATCAGAAATAAATGAAAAAGAGATGAAGGAAACAGTAGCAAAGATCAATAAAACTAAGAGGTGGTTATTTAAGAAGATAAACAAAATTGATAAACCATTAGCCAGCTTCATCAAGAAAAAAGGGAAAAGACTCAAATCAACAGAATTAGAAATGAAAAAGGAGAAGTAACAACTGACATTGCAGAAATACAAAGGCTCATGAGAGATTACTACAAGCAACTATATGCCAATAAAATGGACAACCTGGAAGAAGTGGACAAATTCTTAGAAAAGCACAACCTTCCAACACTGAACCAGGAAGAAGTAGAAAATATAAATAGACCAATCATAAGCACTGAAATTGAAACTGTGATTAAAAATTTTCCAACAAACAAAAGCCTAGGACCAGATGGCTTCACAGGCGAATTCTATCAAACATTTAGAGAAGAGCTAACACTTATCCTTCTCAAACTCTTCCAAAATATATCAGAAGGAGGAACACTCCCAAACTCATTCTACGAGGTTACCATTGCCCTGATACTAAAACCAGAAAAGGGTGTCACAAAGAAAGAAATCTACAGGCCAATATCGCTGATGAACATAGATGCAAAAGTCCTCAACAAAATACTAGCAAACAGAATCCAACAGCACATTAAAAGGATCATACACCATGATCAAAGGGGTTTATCCCAGGAATGCAAGGATTCTTCCATATATGCAAATCAATGTGATACACCATATTAACAAATTGAAAGAGAAAAACCATATGATCATCTCAGTGGATGCAGAGAAGGCTTTTGACAAAATTCAACACCGATTTATGAAAAAAAACCTCCAGAAAGTAGGCAAAGAGGAAACTTACCTCAACATAATAAAGACCATATATGACAAACCCACAGCCAACATCGTTCTCAATGGTGAAAAACTGAAACCATTTCCACTAAGATCAGGAACAAGACAAGTTTGCCCACTCTCACCACTATTATTCAATATAGTTTTGGAAGCTTTAGCCACAACAATCAGAGAAGAAAAAGAAATAAAAGGAATCCAAATCGGAAAAGAATTAAAGTTGTCACTGTTTGCCAATGACATGATACTATACATAGAGAATCTTATGGATGCTACCAGAAAACTACTAGAGCTAATCAATGAATTTGGTAAAGTAGCAGGATACAAAATTAATGCACAGAAATCTCTTGCATACTTATACACTAATGATGAAAAATCTGAAAGGAAACACTCCCATTTACCATTGCAACAAAAAGAATAAAATACCTAGGAATAAACCTACCTAAGGAGACAAAAAAACAAAAGTATGCAGAAAACTATAAGACACCAATGAAAGAAATTAAAGATGATACAAACAGATGGAGAGATATACCATGTTCTTGGTTTGGAAGACTCAACATTGTGAAAATGACTATACTACCCAATGCAATCTACAGATTCAATGCAATCCCTATCAAACTACCACTGGCATTTTTCACAGAAGTAGAAGAAAAAATTTCACAATTTGTATGGAAACACAAAAGACCCCGAATAGCCAAAGCAATCTTGAGAAAGAAAAACGGAGCTGGAGGAATCAGGCACCCTGAGTTCAGACTATACTACAAAGCTACAGTAATCAAGACAGTATGGTTCTGGCACAAAAACAGAAATATAGATCAATGGAACAGGATGGAAAGCCCAGAGATAAACCCACTCTCATATGGTCACATTTTTGATAAAGGAGGCAAGAATATACAATGGAGAAAAGACAGCCTCTTCAATAAGTGGTGCTTGGAAAACTGGACAACTACATGTAAAAGAATGAAATTAGAACACTCCCTAGCACCATACACAAAAATAAACTCAGAATGGATTAAAGACCTAAATGTGAAGCCAGACAGTATCAAACTCTTCGAGGAAAACATAGGCCGAACACTCTATGACATAAATCACCGCAAGATCCTTTTTTTTTTTTTTTTACATCTTTATTGGAGTATAATTGCTTTACAGTGTTGTTCTAGTTTCCACTTTATAACAAAGTGAATCAGCTATACATATACATATGTTCCCATATGTCTTCCCTCTTGCGTCTCCCTCCCCCCCCCCCCCCCTATCACCCCCCTCTAGGTGGTCACAAAGCACCGAGCTGATCTCCCTGTGCTATGCGGCTGCTTCCCACTAGCTATCTATTTTACGTTTGGTAGTATATATATGTCCATGCCACTCTCTCGCTTTGTCACAGCTTACCCTTGCCCCTCCCCTTATCCTCAAGTCCATTCTCTAGTAGGTCTGTGTCTTTATTCCTGTCTTACCCCTAGGTTCTTCATGACATTTTTTTTTCTTAAATTCTATATATATGTGTTAGCATACGGTATTTGTCTTTCTCTTTCTGACTTACTTCACGCTATGACAGACTCTAGGTCCATCCACCTCATTACAAATAGCTCAATTTCGTTTCATTTTATGGCTGAGTAATTTTTGACTGACCTCCTAGGGAAATGGAAATAAAAACAAAAATAAGCAAATGGAACCTAATGAAACTTAAAAGCTTTTGCATAGCAAAGGAAAACATAAACAAGATGAAAGGACAACCCTCAGAATGGGAGAAAATATTTGCAAATGAAGCAACTGACAGAGGATTAATCTCCAAAATTTACAAGTAGCTCAAACAGCTCAATATAAAAAAAAAAAAAACCCAATCCAAAAATGGCAGAACACTTAAATAGACATTTCTCCAAAGAAGATATACAGATCGCCAACAAACACATGAAAGAATGCTCAACATCACTAATCATTAGAGAAATGCAAATCAAAACTACAGTGAGGTATCACCTCACACCAGTAGAATGGCCATCATCAAAAAATCTACAAAGAGTAAATGCTGAAGAGCGTGTGGAGAAAAGGGAACCCTCTTGCACTGTTAGTGGGAATGTAAATTGATACAGCCTCTATGGAGAACAGTAAGGAGGTTCCTTAAAAAACTAAAAATAGAACTATGAGTAATCCCGCTACTCGGCATATACCCTGAGATAACCATAATTCAAAAAGAGTCATGTACCACAATGTTCATTGCAGTTCTATTTACAATAGCCAAGACATGGATGCAACGTTAAGTGTCCATCAACAGATGAATGGGTAAAGAAGATGTGGGACATATATATAGTGGAATATTACTCAGCCATAAAAAGAAACGAAATTGAGTTATTTGTAGTGAGGTGGATGGACCTAGAGTCTGTCATACAGAGTGCAGTAAGTCAAAGAGAAAAACAAATACCGTATGCTAACACATATATATGGAATCTTAAACAAGAAAAAAATATGGTTCTGAAGAATCTAGGGACAGGACAGGAATAAAGACACAGACCTACTAGAGAATGGACTTGAGGACACGGGGAAGGGGAAGGGTAAGCTGGGACGAAGTGAGAGAGTGGCATGGACTTATATACACTACCAAATGTAAAATAGATAGCTAGTGGGAAGCAGCCACATAGCGCTGGGAGATCAGCTCGGTGCTTTTTGACCACCTAGAGGGATGGGATAGGGAGGGTGGGAGGGAGACGCAAAAGGGAGGAGATATGGGGATATATGTATATGTATAACTGATTCACTTTGTTATAAAGCAGAAACTAACACACCACTGTGGAGCAATTATACTCCAATAAAGATGTTAAAAAATAATGAGAAATAAAAAAATAAAAACTCACATCCTCCATAAAGTCTTTATACAATGGAAGAGAATACAGTGTGTACAGCATTAATGTAAGTAGTACACGTTTGTATATAATGGGTATACACATAAAATATAAAGAATCATGCATCCACCTTGTCTCTGAATGAGAAACTTGATGGAAGCAATCATTTCTTCTTTACTTTGTGAGATAATTTATTATAAAGAGCTGCACTATTTGCTTTAGGCTTTCATAAAGAACAAACCCTGTTACAGGATAAAAAGCCGTGTAGAAGCTATATGTCCCTGAAAAAAAATTTTTAGCCTGAGTCTCAGTTTTCTCTTATGTCAATACCGATGTCTCATGATTGTCATGGACATCAAGTGAGATACGATTTTATAAAGCTTTTGATGTGTATTAGGTGCTCAGTGTATGTTAGGCTTCATATCTGCTAGCTGGAATTAAGTTCAACACAATACTATATTTTTGAAGCATACAGTATGAAACATACAGTCTGTTTCAAAATAATGTATTAAAAACAGAGCAAGTAAAGTTAGATTGAATTTCCAAACATCAAAAGCAATGATCCAATGTTGGTTTCTTATGTAGGTTCATAAAACCACAATATCACTGTTAACTGCTTTGTCTCATTTACATTAGAGTTATACAGCGTCAAATAAGAAAAATAACCCTTGGTCATTTAAAAAAAAAAAGGATCAAGCATTAAGCAACTTTTTATATGCATGTAATTATAACCCCCAACAATCTGTAATAAACACCTGGCAATATTGCTGAAACTTTTAACAATAGAGTATACCATAGAAGATTCTTCCATTTCAGTGAGGCTCTGTGTGTTTGAATGAATCACCAAGGAAACAGAGCAGTTTGGGTTAAAGATCACTTCAAGCAAATAATATCGCTTTGTTACTCTACCTGAGTGAAATATGGGCTGAAGTAATCTTAAGTGACATGTACTTTCTAATGAAACAGTGAACGCTTTGGTTCAAAAGAGCTGTTTATAGTGACAAGGATGCATATTGGAATCAAAGTGCAGGAACGCACAAGGCAACCAGCTTTTTCATGCATTATTTAAAGTGGGATTTTTTCACCCTGCTTTGGAGAAGTGCCTTGGCAACAGGATCTTGAACCTCATTCTCATTATCTCTAATGTCTTCATGTGAGTAGGATGGTTTAAATGGCTAATGGGGGTATTTGCAAACTACTTTGAAAATACACTGCTCTTTCCTTTCCTGTTTCTTTGTCTTTTCTAGGGATTCTAATTCACACCTAAAAGCTCACCTAACATTTTAAGAGCATGCATGAGAAAGCCTCTCTAATACTAAGTCCAAAATGGGAGACCACCTTCTATGTCCTTTAAGTTTTTTTTTTTTTTTTCCTTTAAGTATTTTTGTAGTCACAACAGAGGCAACTTCAGCATTTCCATATTAGAGGAATTTAGGGCTGGAATCTGCAGTCTAGTTTGAAAGCAGTGCAAGGGGTGGTGAAGCTGAGCTAACCTAGCAGGGGGTTTTGTGCTTGTGTATGTGTATCTGTGTGTGAGATAAACTTGAGAAAACCATTCATATCAAATAATTGGGGGGGGGTGGAGTTAGAGCTGAGCAAGATTATGGGAAGGTTAAGGCCCCTTCAGTCTCATCCTAAACTACCCTTTGGAGATGTCTGAAAACCATAATTTCATTGTTGGGATCCAAAACGGATTAACATTTTACTAAGTACAGCTCCTTAACAAAGACTATACTAAAGCTTCAGTGTATCTTATTCTGTTTTTTAGGGGTAGACTAGATTCATGTGGTGACTTTTATTTAGGGATGTGCCAGTAAAGGAGTTAACTTACATTTTATATGTTAATGATGGGCACAGTAGTACAATGAATTCCAGGAAAGGGAATGTTCAAAAGTCATTGAATAATTATATTGGATCATATGTATTTTTAATAGCTTTCGGTGAGACTGGTGGGTACTACACAATATTCTTCTTTCTTAACAAGAAAGCTCAGATTTGGTATGGCAAGGTACCCAGATAAAAGTCTGCAATTCTACCTCACTTGCAGCTTGATGTGACCTTGTGATTAAATTCTGGCCAATGAGATGGAAAAGCTGTTGGGTGAGTCTTGAAGGCTTCTTAAAACAAGGCTAAATAGCTGGTGAGGACCCTTTTTAATTTCCCACTTCCTCCTGTTTCCTACTAGAATGAGGATGTGAGGGCTGAAGTTTTAGCTGCTGTCTTGGACCTGAGGCAACCTTGATGAGAAAAGCCACAAATCTGGAGAGTGGAAAAGAAAGACAGAGGGGAATCTCTCTCTCATATCAGACCTGGCATGCCTACCTTCAGACTTCCTTTACATGTAAGGAAAACATCTTCCGGGACTTCCGTGGTAGCGCAGTGGATAAGATTCCGCGCTCCCAGTGCAGGGGGCCTGGGTTCAATCCCTGGTCAGGGAACTAGATCCCACATTCATGTCACAACTAAGAGTTCGCATGCCACAACTAAGGAGCCCATGTGCTGCAACTAAGGAGGCCATGAGCCGCAACTAAGGAATCCTGGAGCTGCAACTAAGATCCGGTGCAACCAAAAAAATAAATAAATATTTAAATATTTTTTAAAAAAAGAAAAACATCTTCCATCCTATTTAAGCCACTATTATTTCCAGTCTCCGTTTTTAGCAGCCACGTATATTTCATAAGTGAGAGATTTTGTTTCACCAAAACTGTTCCGTTTAGTTCATAGAGACCCAGGATAGCAGGTTTGTAAAATGAGAGGTGTTGTTATCCAAATCCCTTTGCTTTCTGAATTTTGGATAACAATGAGCGAGAATTTGGTTAGCAAGGGATACATGTAGTTTTAAAAGTGAAATCACAGCTAGTTGGTATTCTACATTCCCTTTAATCACAAGATAGAAAGTGTCAAAGTTTTCCTTTAACTTTGCTAAATAAGAGAAGCAAATCCTCCTAGACCTAAAAATGTTCCTTTGTACAAAAGCAGATAAATATGCATTCTTTATCAGATTTAGAAATACTGTAGATCTTACAAAATATATAAATGTTTCTCTATTCTTTAAAAAACCATTTTTAAACTTTAGCAAGACTCACTTCTATAATAACTGCAACATTTGGCATATATATTTTGAATTTCAACATTTTCCTAAATATTGACTCAATGTTATTTAGGAATTCAAAGAGTCTTCACTGTCTTGAAAAAAATATTTAGGAGTCTGTTTGTTGCCTAGCTTTGCCAAATAGCATTGTAAACAGGTATCAATATTCCCTCTCTGAATTTATTATGTCATCTTACAATCCTGGTTTGTACCTCCTTCTTTGTTACCTACCGCCTTAGATTGGACATTATTTTATCTGTTCTCTCTTAAATGAGTTCTCAGAGACAGCTCCTAAAAGAGAAAACTCTTAGGAACAATTTCTCTCTGGTGTTTCATGTCAGTTACGTCTGACCTGTTGTCAGTAGAGAGTCAAGCTTGTTGGAGAATTGAGTGGAATGTGACCAAGGACTCCTCAGGAGCATGGAGACTCGTCTCACCTTTTCTTTCTCTTTACTCACTGCAATGCAGCACATTTTAGTACAAATCATGTGCACCTTGGATTTACTACAGTATAAGGAAAGTGAAGGATATATTGATATACCAGAGAAAGAAATGGCAAATTCTTACTTTTGTGCTTGATATTCAGTTATCAGGTTGGCAAAGTTTTCACTAGTTAACAGATTCTTCCATGTACTTCTCATTTCTGCCTCCCAGTTCATCACTAGCCTTTTCACTTGGCAATTCTGATCAATCCTTTTTTTTTTTTTTTTTTTTTTATGGCCACACCGCACGGCTTGTGGGATCTTAGTTCCCCAACCAGGGATTGAACCCAGGCCCTCGGCAGTGAGAGTGCCGTGTCCTAACCACTGGACTGCCAGGGAATTCCCTGATCAATCTTATTAAACCAGTTTACTTTGATCTTAGGACTAGGCTGGTCTCTCTCATTAAGAGCAAGCTGAATCTGCCACTCAGCTCCCAGGTCCAGTTCCATTTGGCCTCACTATTAGAACTGTGCTGCTTGGAGTCATGTAACTCACTGGCTCAGTGGGTCCATACACCTACCTACTACTCATAATAATACTTTTACCAGTCTTCCCGATGATGCTGGGTGCTGGGTTTCGTTCAAGTTTTCCGAACTGTTTTTCCTTTTCACCTTTCACCTTAGTTCACATCCTGAACTCTTCTTTTTTTTCCTTCCTCAGAAATAAAGCACAGCTTATTTCTTTATGCAGTAGCCCTCTGCTGTGGCAGCCCACATCAGCCCACATCAGTCCATTTCTCTTGCCCTGGTTCGTTAGGCTCCCTCTCAAAGAAACTCATTTCACAGCCCTTAATCATTGGCTGTTGTTTCTTCCTGAACCATTCTTTCACAGGACAACACACAGGTCAGGTTAAATCACAGTTCACTTTCCCTGGCTCTAGACACGATAACCTCCAATCCACTTTAACTTTGATCTTGTTTGTTTTTAAAGATTGTTTTTCTTCCCTCCCTCCCATCCCATCTTTCCTCCCTCCTTCCTTTCTCCGCCCCACAGCCATTGTCAGTGCCCTAGTGTTTTCCATGTCACTGTCCTAGCTCATTAACAGTGAAGTGGAACAGAGGGAGCGACTCCCCAGGGGATCCTCAGGTATATTCTTATTGTTGTGGCTCATCTTAGATGTTTATAATGGCGATAAAATGAGTGTTGTGGGCTGCACCTCACAGCACTGCAAGCCCTGTACTTGCCCAGCCTCAAGACTGAAGCGCCTAGAGTCAGCGACAGAGCCATCTATGGTTTAACGGATGGTGGGGAGGGGGGCTTACGTGTCTGAGGCGAGGTCCTGGAGCAACACCGCACCACAGATGGCAGGCAGGACATGGCAGCCGTCTTCGCTACTGGGGAGGGGGCGAAGTTATAGGGGGAACTGACGTCAAGTTGGCTCTTCTGTTACCAGGGAAACCAGCAGAGGAGCGGGGGCCCCTCACCTCCCCTTGATAAGCTATCATAGAGGAGTTGTTCTGATCTAAAGATTAGAACAATCACTAGCTGGGGCGAGGGCAAGTATGTAGGCATTTACTGATTAGGCTCTGTGATTAAGAGAGGTCAGTCATGTGAGTAGGGTGTAGGTGAGGCAGAGACTGGTGGAGCAGGGATGTACAGAGAGCAAGAGAACAGCCATCTTGGGTGGCCTGATCATACAGTGTTCAAAAGGATGTCGATCTTTCTGTTCTACAGTTCAAGTTTGGATAGAAATACATTTGAGAGAATGGGTAATGTGCCTGAGAAAAATACAGCTCAAAGTGAGGTAAATTGCACTTCTAAGAATTTAAAGTCTGAATGTGCAGATGGGAGGCTGTATTTCCCAGTGGGAGAAGCTCTGGGTTCTACTCTCACATCCATGACTGCGTAGCTGTGTGATGTTGTATGTGAGATGTTAAAGCGGGTAAAGAAGGGATGAGAACAGCATAGTCATCTTTGAGCAACAATAGATCACCGAGTTGTTTTGCTACTTTCTTATCTTGCTGGGTTTTTTCTTTCCATTCTCCTCACTGCTGTCCTTCTAACATTACAGTAATTTTGTGATTCTTCCCTGGTTTCTCTGGGTGGTGTCTCACCCCAGCCTGCTGGTGCTGGGCCCTCTGCTCTAGACTGTACCTTTCATTCCTCCTACCACAGCGAACTTGTCCAGGCTCTCAGTTGTTAAGAATACCTGCCAGGTAACCGGAAGCCAGTCTGGTAAACTAATTCACAGCAAGGTGCTCATTCACGGATTCATCAAACATTTACGGAGCATCCCAGCTCCTGTGCTCAGTGTGAATGACTGACCAAGGCCATCCCTCTGCATTATCAACATACACTGTGGCAGCCTTGAGCTTTGGGGTCAGACAGTCCTGGGTTTGAATCTCACCCTGTCACTTTCTAGAAAATCTTCCATCCTGAAAAACTTACCTAGTCCTTCTGGGATCTCACTTTCTTCATCTGCATAATGGATACAAGACAGTAATAACTCCTTGCAGGAGTTTTTGGGTTTTAAGGACAATTACATACAGTGGCTAGCTCAGAGTAGATGTTAAAGATATAGTGACTGGGCTTCCCTGGTGGTGCGGTGGTTGAGAGTCCGCCTGCCGATGCAGGGGACGCGGGTTTGTGCCCCGGTCCGGGAAGATCCCACATGCCGTGGAGCGGCTGGGCCCGTGAGCCATGGCCGCTGAGCCTGCACTTCCGGAGACTGTTCTCCGCAACAGGAGAGGCCACAAGAGTGAGAGGCCCGCGTACCACAAAAAAAAAAAAAGATAGAGTGACTATTATGGTATTATTGGTTATCCTTTCCGTATATAATTTATGGGGATTACAAGTCATATGACAGGTTGTGAGAGACATTTAGTGAGTCAGAAGTCCTTCCCCGCCTCTCACCCACACCAGTTGTATCAGTTCTGACACTAGAATACGCAAGTATCAGCTGTCTGAGGAAATGAAGCAGAGCGAATTGCTGAAGACACAGGAGAGGTGTTAAAAGGATACACAGAGGTATGTTTTCAAATGAGGCAGCCTGGCTCTAAAATGCCAGGAAACGGCAACAGCAGATCATGAAGTGAAAAGTAGGTCACTTGTTTGGAGTCAAGGTGTCAGGTAGCATGCAAGGTGAAGAGCCCAAAGCCATAAACAGTAACACGCTGTGGAGATTGCTGCAACAGCCGTAAACCAAATGGCTGCCTTCCTGCATATGCCTGATGGATAGAACTGCTGGTCACTGCAGCCGTCTTTTTGCCACACTTTCACACATGCAAAACAACACCCAGCCATCAGCTGTATCATTTTGAATGTAGAGGACAATGATAAATCAAGAGACCAGATAGCTGGTTACGCACATGGGCAGGAGGGCAACACAAGAGAAAGTGGGAATAAAGCTCTCCATTTATTTAGTTTGCCACCTAAATGTGTGTTGTACTTTTCAACTGTTTATGGCTTCAGATTTTAGGGTGCCAAATTTCAGAGTGCCTAAATGAAACGCCTGCTTGTTTGCATATTCTTGTACGTTGAGTAGGCCTCCTACTATTGTAGGATGTTTCTGTATTGTGAAAAATTTTTTTAAAATACTGGTTTTGTGTGCAGGTTATAAAGGATTTTAAACTCAAAGCCTGGGGTTACCACTTCAAATGGCATTTGAACAGTCATCTGGGACTGTCAGCTTGCGGGGAAGGGAGGAGGGACACAAAATGCTGTTTGGATGGTGAGGGACACTAGTGGGCCGTACATTCTGCTCCATTACACGTATTGTCATCCCACAGTTCTCTCTTCTTACATTTGCCTCCTGCGCACTACCCACGACAGTCTAAAACTCTGGAGAGATGATTGAGATAAAAGAGTAGCTGAGGGAACAGGGATTTTGGTGAACCCCGGATTTAGGAACTCGATGCACAGAAAGAAAAGACTTAGCTATCATATGCCAGTGAGTCATTTTGGCCATTTGATTCAAGCAGAATCCTCCACATTTCTTAGCCTCCTGATATTAACTGCATTATGATTATTACTTTTTAAAAATGACTTATCTATCATAAACTAAAGAGTTCTTTACAGTGATATATTAATATTGTTGAAGTTACTGAAAATAAACTGCTTGAGACCCAAACAATGATGTGATGCTAACATAATTTTCTCTGACATCTGATACATATTAATTTTATTCAAAAGGGTGTAACTAAAATTTCACACAACCTGAAGTCCATGAAGAGTTTAAAATAAATTGAAGTTACTTGGACACTAGGAGCTGTGAAAGAATACAGAAATATCCTAGCTTCCCTAACCCTTTCAGTTGTCAAGGAGCACACTGGATTCTGGAGCATTTGAGCAGATAAAGGGCCTTCGAAAAGTCAACAAGTAAATGAATACAAATATTGGTTCAAATATGCTCTTTAAAAATAAGAATAAATGACGGAATTGAATAAAACTTCATATAATTTAAATTGGTAGGAAAAGCAATTTGTGTAGAAAGTGTGACTGTTAATCTACTCTCAGAAAGTAATCTTTATGGGTCTCTGTCAAAGGCATTGGCCTTACCTGAAAGGATAACAGGCTGATAAGGGAAATATATTCCTGTTAGTAAGAGTTATGTTTACAACTTAATTATTGAATAAAAATTCCTCTTGGGGGCTTCCCTGGTGGCGCAGTGGTTGAGAGTCCGCCTGCCGATGCAGGGGACGCGGGTTTGTGCCCCGGTCCGGGAAGATCCCACATGCCGTGGAGTGGCTGGGCCCATGAGCCATGGCCGCTGAGCCTGCGCGTCCGGAGCCTGTGCTCCACCACGGGAGAGGCCACAACATTGAGAGGCCCGCATACCGCAAAAAAAAAAAAAAAAAAAAAATTCCTCTTGGGGGAAGAATTGAGGGTGATTTAGGAGATATTCCCTTTGTTGTATGATTGGGAAGAATACGTACATTTGTTTATTTTTTATTTTTTTTGGAGTCCTGACTTGACAAGAGCAAAATTTGAATTTATGGCCTTAAATGACTGGAATGGGTTTAGGATTCTCATAAATCTAGACAGCAACTAAGGAATGCTTCCACTCTTCCTAAAGGCAGTGGAAACTATTTAAATATGTTAGAGTCAACTGACAAGGACCTACACCATTCTTTGGAGTTTTTAAAAAAAACGAACTTTTATTTTTCAGACTATAAATTACGTTAGTATATGAACATCATTGTCTTGGAGTATTTTGGATGCAACACTCATTAAATGGGTTGATTCCACTTAGCATCGATGCAGAATATATAAAAGCACAGTTTTTTCTAAGCTCAGGCTTACACTGAATTATTTCTTTATTTCCCACTAGCATAAAATTTACTTATATCAGCTATATTAATGCAAACATAAGAGCTTTATTCTTCAGAGGGGTTAGTTTCATGATCTAAATTTAGAGCTGCTTCTCAGTTTATCTCATGAGTGATTATGCTATTTAAAAAAATAGTAGAAGCAAAGGAACTTTACGGCCACTTTTGATTTATCTTCTTGAAAATGTGTTCTTAGTGGTAGAACAGGTATATGCTTGCACTTACTTAGCAGCTCAAAAATATGGGGGAAGAAGGTCTCGCTTTTCAAAGATGCCTCTCTCATGAGTTTGTAGAATCTTTTTTTTTTTTTTGCGGTACGCGGGCCTCTCGCTGTTGTGGCCCCTCCCGTTGCGGAGCACAGGCTACGGACGCGCAGGCTCGGCGGCCGTGGCTCACGGGCCCAGCCGCCCCATGGCAGGTGGGATCTTCCCGGACCGGGGCACGAACCCGTGTCCCCTGCATCGGCAGGCGGACTCCCAACCACTGCACCACCAGGGAAGCCCTGTAGAATCTTAAGCACACCTTCAGAGTGTTATTTTTAAAAAGGACTTTGGTTCTTTTCCTATATGCACTTTAAAACTTGCAAGTAAGTTTATACAAATAGATTCTCACATCTATCCATTTATGTATGATTAGTTCTAGGTGTCTGAGTGAATCAAGTTTCTTGCGGAGAATAGAAAGTACATAAAAGTAACTGCTGACATTTTTTTAACGTTCCATTTACTGGAAAATAAAATGAACTTTTCAACAAATGTTTTTCTAATTTATAAGGAATCTGCACTCCCCCATCCCCATCTTAGCCTTCTCTTACTTTTTAATTTTGTATCAGTTCTCTTAATCTTAATATTTTAATATCACCCTTATGGGCTCAGTTCAGATTTTGATATATTTTTTGACGGAGTGAGAAAAAGCGATTAGAGGGATGTATATGTCCATAATATGTTAAAGAGCTACATATCTTCATAATACCTCTCCACTCTTGATTTCTTTTCATCACCTTCCTTTTCCTTCCCTGTTCTTTCAACTTGAAATACCTCTCAGTATCACATCACTCTAGTGAAACTGATGGGGTTTCCATAATTCTCCACGATGGACTGCATAAATTGAGAACACGGGGTTAACATGAAGCCAAAGATTCTGAATTGCAGAGGGAGAGGCAGCACTAGTTCACAGCTACTGATTGTCACTAAATTAGTGGAGGGCAGGAGGCCTTGTTGAACCAGTTTTGTTGACCTAATCATTCACTTCCTATGACGTGGTGTAGACACAGTCTGTGCCAAGATTTTACTTGTTTTCTTGCTTCTTAACTATGGTCAAGGAAGAAAAGAATAGGGGCCTCTACTTGTCTTGGAGTCTTTCTATTTATTGCAGGTTCTTCTGATTTTCAATTCTAAAGCTTGATTGGTGGCAGACTCCACTGTAAGCTGAACTTCCCTATCTTGTTTCTCGGAATAGTATTGCATTTCCCCTTATGATATTTCAGAAGGGATGTTTGACCCAACAGCATTGATTTTCTCTATCATCCTAGTTGTGATGGGGTGGTTAAATTGCAATATGCCTCATTACAGCACATAACTCTGTAGGCTGATGCTGAATTCTAGAAAGAGTTGTATCGCCATTCTAATCATTTTGTGGTCCTTTTCTGTATGGAAAAGATCTAAGCTTATATTTCCCAGATAAAGGCAGTTGCATGAATATGGTAAGATAAAATTAGAAAAAGAAAAAAAAAGCCTGTGTTTTTCAGATATTCCAGCTCTCTAGTCCTTACCAGTATGTAATTAAAGGAATCAATGCAGAGTCAATGCATTGCTGTAGAAAAATAAGCAACAAGCATTCTTTATTCTGCAGATGTGCAGAATCTGCATCTTGCCCATGTTATTGTCCTCATAATCAAAAGGCATCGGGAGGAAGAGCACTGTTCTCTCATAAGTATAAGACAATTAGTCTCAAACATACAGAGACAAATAAGTGATTTAAATCTTTACCAAACCTGTCAATTTATCTATGAGCAGTTTTAAGACACAAAATGAATAAAATTTGCATTTATTACCACTCGGTATAAATTATTTATAACTAGAATCTTAGGGATTAAACAGGCTTAATTATCTGTGTCCAGTACCGTTATTGTTCACATGAAGAAATCTTGTGTACGTGTATTAATAAAAATACACGTAAGTACATGCAGTATAAACCTTGGGTGCATTAGGCCCTGAAGGCACAGAGATTAATGAATTATCCAAGGTGATACACAATGGCAGTGGCAGGGCTTCCCTGGTGGCGCAGTGGTTGAGAGTCTGCCTGCCGATGCAGGGGACACGGGTTCGTGTCCTGGAAGATCCCACATGCTGCGGAGCGGCTGGGCCCGTGAGCCATGGTCGCTGAGCCTGCGCGTCCGGAGCCTGTGCTCCGCAACGGGAGAGGACACAACAGCGAGAGGCCCGCGTACCGCAAAACAAAAACAAAAACAGATTGGCAGTGGCAGAGCTGACTAAAACCCACCTTTCCTGACTCCCCTTTTAATTCTCCTTTTGTTATATTTCAAATGTGATTATTTGCAAGAGTACTGAATTATTAAATCATTGTGTTTCTTTAGTGGGGAAGGGCAGGGATTTGGACCTCCTCAAGGAAGATACATTTTTATAGTAATTTATTTTATTTTGTGTATTTCTTGAGTGTCAGCCATGAGAGTATAGAAGAAGACCACTCAGGGTGAACAAGCTATAGGTGTGCCCATGTGGGTGTGGGCCTATCATGATCCTGTTTGTGTCTTTCATGGGGATGACTACAAAGAAGTAAAAGATGATGGGTCCCAATGTCTTTCCATAAACTTTAGGAGATCTGGGCATTTGTGGATATGGAACTGATATTCAAGATTTCAAGACTTCTCTATGGGCACCCAAGCTTCAACCTATGTGCTTATGTGTATCTTTACTAAGGCACAAATGTGAGTTGACTTCTGTGAGAGACCAGTTTCAGAAAGATAGTCACTCAGCTATTGTGTGAACCCTGATAACCACACCCACATTAAAACAAGATGTTTATTTTCTTGCTGTTAACTCCTGCAGAGGAACTCATATGAAGTATTAGAAATTTTGGTTTTGCAGATGCAAGTAAATTCATAATTACTGCTTGTTCAGTAATGATAATATTGTAACATAGGTCAGTTACATGACAAAACTAACTTTAATAATTTTAAAAATGGCTATAACTTAGTATTTATAACATCATTAAAGGTCTAAAGAGCTCTTTAATGTTTTTATTATGTTTTACAAATATTTTATGAAAAAGTTATATGATATAATGATACTTTGGAAATGAGGGAATCTTTTTTATAAGTTCCCTGGATTTCTCTCTCTTAAATGTAGTAAATCTATTTGGGGACAAGGCATTCATACACAGAGCAACCTATGCATTCACAGAGAGGAATGCAAATTAACATAAAATAATATACAAGTAAAATGCCATTAAAACATGCTCTATTTGTAGTGATAAAATTCTTTTCATAGTAGTCTTATACTATTGCCTGTTACGACTTCTGTGGATCCTTCTATGTCTCTAGGCAAAGCTAGTGGTTCATAGGATATGAGTTCCTCAGTTTCTATGTTGTAATAGCATGATATGTATCTGGTCTTTTTCTCTATAAGATAAGCAGGATAATGCTATCTTAGTTGTTCCTACAGTACACAGTAAATACTTGCTAAAAGAATGAATTAAATGTTCTTTGAAGTGGCGATCCATTGAAATTTGAAAATCTTTTTCTCTACAGAGAATTCTATTGTACAAATTCAAACATATAACATGCATAAGAGGTACTGAGTAAAAGTCATGGACCCAAAGGGGTTCATGAGTTTCTCCATTAAAATTTTGGTGAAACATTCATATAGGAATTTTTTGGTAAAAATGTGAGGACTTTCACTAGAGCTGTTACCCATGGAAATGAAACTTAAAAAGAAGAAATAGAAAATGTACAAGGATATACCAGGTGTTTTAGTATTCTGTTTAATCCTTCCTGTGTTCCATAACTTACATATTATTAGCCAGATATTTTAGACAAGGGTATCTGTTTTAGAGTATGTAGCAAAATACTATTTGAACCCAGGCCTGTCTATCCAACTCCAAAAAATCTACTATGTTTTCCTTATACTACACATTTACCCAAGGTAAGAGATGAGATGGTCAAGAATATTCTTTTGAGTAAGGCTGAAAACTATCTCAGACAAAATTGTATGAGTGAGTTTTATTTTTAATTTTTGTGTGCTAACAATAAATTAACTGAAACAATTTCCTCATCAGTTCAAATGCTGATTTTCAAGTTTTCCCCTATTATTGTAGAGAGAAAACACTTTGTGCCAGCTTAGCAGTTTTAAGTGACAAATTGCTTACATTAATATATATATTGTCCCAGCACTAAAACACTAAAAATTACATGCAAAGGTCTAGCATTGCTATTTTCAAAAATAACGACCAATCCATTAGCTAATATCTGTGGATATAAGGGAAACAAGAGGCTCTAGAAAGTTCATTATTACAGGGAGGAACATGCTTCTCAAATTCCTCTCACCAAACCCAGCCCTCCACAGACCTAAGGAAGCTCTCTGGTTAAACAAACCAGCACTGCTCCCTCCCAAAGAAGAGTGATGTCACTGCGGTAAGGGGCTTGCCAGGGTTCATTCCAGGGAACCCAGGTGTCCAGCTGATTTGTGGTAGCAGGGAGCCTAGCCCTGCTGGTAGAATGCAATAGTATCCATATCGGTGTCGGACTTCACCTTGGCCTGAGGTGAGTGCTGCTTCCAGGGCAACTGCCCCAGTTCTCGCCATGTGACCTGAGATGCTGGCAGCTATGTCTCCAAGAAGTGCGCTTCGAATCAGAGGATAAAACCAGCAGATGAGGTAGGGCCCATTTCACGTGATTTCCCCATCTATGTGCCATGCTCAGGGGGACTTTGAAATCTGTGACAAGAGGCTAGGGAGATTGGGATGCAAGGGGTGGGGGAAGCTGAGAGGATAAAGCCCCTTGATAGTGTGCATTATAGGCCTCAGATGTCTTCAGAGGTCAGGGGTCCAGGTATGTAACTCAAATGACTGCAGAAGGCCATTTTGGGGCAGCTGTTTTGCCAATCTAGAACGTAGGTCCAGCAAAGCCAGTTCTTCAAGTTTTCATGAGAAGCTAGAAATTCATTTTTCTTTTTAATGTGAAATCTGTTGGTTTTTAAATATTTGCAACTAAGTTAGAGTTTTTTGTTTGTTTGTTTTGTTTTGCTTTTTTGGCCTTGCCACGTGGCACGTGAGATTTTAGTTCCCCAACCAGGGATGAACCCGCACTCCCTACAGTGGAAGCTCGGTGTCCTAACCACTGGACCTCCAGGGAAGTCCCCAAGTTAGAGCTTTAAAGTAGTGTGAGGTCAAAGAAAATAATTCCACAGGCCAAATTGCCACCAGTTTGTAAGCTTTTGTATAGGGCATCTGGAGGGAAAGGACCTGCCTCATTCCCTCTAAGAGAGATGGATTTCATTGGTCTGGGATGCGTCCCAAGCATCAGATTACCCTAATGTAAAGTTGATGTTGAGCCCTACTCACTTAATAGGTGGCATGAAGTGATGGAATTCCAAGTGCTGCAGGGCCGTATCAACAAGGCTTCCCTGGCTGCCTTTTCTCCTACATTCTCTTATGCAACTTTATCAACAGAGCCATAACTTCAGTAATTCCCTCTACCTGTGTTTCTCTGACTTAAATGTGCAAAAGAATAACTCAGGAGCTTATTAAAATAGAAATTACTGAATACACTGCAGGAGATTCTGATTCAGTAGATGGGTTCTAGAATTTGCTCTTAACATCCACCTTAGTTTACTGTAACACAGATGGTCTGGAGACCACACTTTAGAAACACTGACTCATGATGGATACTGATGGCTGGCACATCTGTTATTTCAGCCCTAGTTTCTTGCCTAAGTTATAGATCTGTATACACACCTGCCTGCTGGAAATCTCCACCATCTTTACTTGGATATCTCAAACTTACTGTCTGAGTCCAAGTGTATTATTTTCTTCCAAAGCCTGCATACAGATATATTTTTTATTGCATTGAAATGTATCATCATCAACTTAGTTTCCCAAGCCAGAAATCTGCATTTGAACCTTTGAGGGGTGGGGACTAGCATTCAGGGTGTAAGGGGTATACGGTGGGCACCAGCATGCCCACCAAGCAGCTGCTTTCCTATCCAAGCTTTGCCGCGTCTGCTCAGTTATTCTACCTTGGCTTTCTAAGTGTAATCCAGTTCTTCTGGGACAAGACAATAATAATAACATCTTTATTTATTGAGGTTTACTCTGTACCAGGCACTCTTCTAAGTGTTTCACATGTATTAATTCAATCTTTTCTTGAAGCCACTGAATTCTCTGTCTAGTTTTTGCCAGCTCCATACCCCCTGAAGCTAAATCTGCTCCCCGTCTTTCCATTTGCTGGCTGCGACCTCTGCTTCAAAATAGATAATGTCATCTTTTCCCCACAATCATACCACCCACCTAACTACAGACCCTGGGATCTAGGATCCCTGCTATTATTTTCTACTCATGATTCCAGGGATATTGATGGCTTCCTGAATTGAAATCATATTTAACTATGGTATGATAAATCAGGTCGCCGCCTACTCTAAAACAATGGAGTGCTAGAGTCAGAAGGGCATTCAGAGATTGTCTAGTCCAATTTCTTTACGTTACACACTTGGAAACTGAGGCTTTGAATCACAAAGTGATTTTCTAAGAGTAAGAGAGAAATAAGAGGGCTGGGGATCAAACCTCAGTTTTCTGTTTTCATGTCTAATGCTGGAATGCAAACCTTATTCTAGGGGAGCTACCTGATACTGGGGATTTTTGTTGTGTATTTTCTGTATCTGCCTGCATATAGAATAGTGCCTGGAATAGTGCAGTGATTGTGAATATATACACGACAGATGCATCGATCTATGCTTGGTTGGCAATACAATGACCAAAAATCCCCTCTGACATGAAGAACTGTGATTACATTGCAGGAATTTTATTATGTTTAATGTAGTATGTGGACTATTTAGCACCTCTAGTAAAAATGCAATGAAGGAAATAGATATAAGATTGTGGCAGCAAGGAGCTAGCTTAATTATTCTGCACAAGTGTCCCTCAAGAGAAACCTGCCCTGGCCACCCTTTCTAAAATTTCCATATCTTTCTCCATGCTCTGATTCTACCTACTTTTATTTATTTATTTATCCTTTTTTTTATTGAAGTATAGTGGACTTACAATATTATATTAGTTTCAGGTGTACAGCATAGTGATTCAGTGTTTTTCTGATTATACTCCATTAAAAGTTATTACAAGATAATTACTATAATTCCCTGTGCTATACAATATATTCTTGTTGCTTATCTATTTTATACATAGTAGTTTGTATCTCTTAATCCCTAATTTGTCCCACCTCTACCTACTTTTCTTAATAGCATGTCTCACTACCAGAAATTATATCATTATGCATTTTGTCTACGCAGTCACTAAAATAAACTATATGAGAGCATGGGCTTTGTTTTTTTTCAACATCACATCGCTGGAAGTGTCTGACACAGTAGAGCTTCCTGAAAATGATGGTTTTAAGTTTTGGAATGGAAGCTTAAATAACATGCAACACTTCTGCATTCAGAGGTCTAATATACCTCTGCAAATAGAAGCAAAATAAAGACCCAGGGCTGTACAGTGCTGGAGTCATAATGTGAGAGATTTGGATAACATTATTCAGAGGAATATTTACAAAAAAACACTTTATCATTCAGTAAATGACTTCTCCCATGTGTTTTTTACCCTGTATTGGAGGAATAACCCAGTACTGTAAGTAAAATCATGACATTTGGACGGGGGATACTCACTTATTGGTGAATGCAAATGTAATAAGTTGAATAGTGTCCCCCACCAAGATTCATGTTCCCTTGGTAACTCAGAACATGATTGTATTTGAAAATAAGTTCTTTATAGATGTAATTAGTTAAGTAAGGATCTTGAGATGAAATCATGCTGGATTTGCGGTGGGTCCTAAATCCAATGACTGTATCTTTATAAGAAAAAGGAGAGGGAGATTTGGACACAGAGACAGAAGAGAAGGTGACGTGAAGACGGGGGTGATGCACATATCAAGCTGAGGGACACCAGGAACCTCCAGAAGCTGGAAGGGGCAGGAGAGGGCTCTCTCCTATACTCTTTGTGGGGAGAAGGCCCCGATGTCACCTTGACTTCAGATTTCTGGCCCCCAGAACTGTGAGCAAATCAGTGTCTGTTTTAAGCCACCATTTGTGGTGATTTGTCATAGCAGCCTATGAAACGAACACAGTGAAGACAGGAGATATTTGCTTACTTACAGGAGGATGTGGATTGTGCCGTAGATAAATTAGTCTACAATATTTTGAAGTTAAGTATTATAATACCTAACTCACTATAAGAAGATAATGCTCTCTGTGAGACTCATCCTTTTTTTTTAATTAATTAATTTTTATTGAAGTATAGCTGATTTACAGTATTATATTAGTTTCACGTGCACTACATAGTGATTCAGTATTTTTGCAGATTATACACCATTAAAGGTTATTACAAGATAATGATTATAATTCCCTGTGCTATGAAGAATATCCTTGTTGGTGATCTATTTTACGTATAGTAGTTTGCATGTTAATCCCATACCCCTAATTTGTCCTTTCCCCTCCCCTCTCCCCTTTGGTAGCCACAAGTTTGTTTTCTGTGTCTGTGAGTCTGTTTCTGTTTTGCATATATATTCATTTATATATTTTTTTGATTCCACATATAAGTGATATCATACAGTATTTGTCTTTCTCTGTCTGACTTATTTCACTAAGTGTAATATCTTCTAGGTCCATCCACATTGCTGCAAATAGCAGAATTTCATTCTTTTTTTATGGCTAATATTCCACTGTGTATGTATACCACATCTTCTTAGTCCAATCATCTGTTGATGAACACTAAGTTTGTATCAAGTCTTGGCTACTATAAATAATGCTGCTATGAACATTGGGGTGCATGTATCTTTTTGAGTTAATGTTTTCATTTTCTTCAGATGTATACCCAGGAGTGGAATTACTGGATCACGTGGTAGTAGTTCTATTTTCAGTTTTTTGAGGAACCTCCATACTGTTTTCCATAGCGGCTGCACCAACGGTGTACAAGGGTTACTTTTTCTTTGCATCCTCTCCAACAGGTGTTATTTGTAGACTTTTTAGTAATAGCCATTCTTACAGGTGTGAGGTGATGTCTCTTTGTGGTTTTGATTTGCATTTCTCTAACAATTAGCGATGTTGAACATCTTTTCACGTGCCTGTTAGCAGTCTCTATGTCTTCTTTAGAAAATGTCTGTTAGGGTCTTCTGCTCATTTTTTGCTTGGGTGGTTTATTTTTTTGATATTGAATTGTGTGAGCTGTCTATATATTTTAGATATTAACCCCTTGTCAGTCACATCATTTGCAAATATTTTCTCCCATTCTGTATGTTGTCTTTTCATTTTGTCGATGGTTTCCTTTGCTGTGCGAAAGCTTTTAAGTTTAATTAGGTCTCATTTGTTTAGTTTTGCTTTTGTTTCCCTTGCCTTAGGAGATTGATTCAAAAAATGTTGCTACAATCTATGACAAAGAATGTTCTGTCTATGTTCTCTCTTAGGAGTTTTATGGTTTTCATTCTTACATTTAGGTCTTTAAACCATTTTGAGTTTATTTTTGTATATGGTGTGAGGGAATGTTCTAATCTCATTGTTTTATGTGTCTCTCCAGTTTTTCCAGCACCACCTGAAGAGACTGTGTGTTTTTTCCATTGTATATTCTCACCTCCTTTGTCATAGATAAATTGACATAGGTGTGTGGGTTTATTTCTGGGCTCTCTATTCTGTTTCCTTGATCTACGTATCTGCTTTTGTGCCAATACTACACTGTTTTGATTATTGTAACTTTGTAGTATATTCTGAAGTCTGGGAGGGTTATGCCTACAGCTTTGTTCTTTTTTCTCAAGATTGCTTTGGAAATTTGAGGTCTTTTGTGGTTCCATATGAATTTTAGGATTATTTGTTCTAGTTCTGTGACAAACGTCATGGGTATTTTGATAGGGATTGCGTTAAATCTGTGGATTGCTTTGGGCAATATGGCCATTTCAGCAATATTAATTCTTCCAATCCAAGAGCATACGATATCTTTAGATTTCTTTGTATCATCTTCATTATCCTTCATCAATGTTTATAGTTTTCAGAGTATAGATCTTTCACATCCTTGGTTAAGTTTATTATGATTTTTTTTTTACTTTCTCTTTTTGATATTTCATTATTGGTGTATAGATTTTCAAGAGGTTACTGTATTTAATCTCATATCTTGCAACCTTACTGAATTCATTTACTCTAATAGTTTTTGGGTGGAGACTTTAGGGTTCTCTATATAAAATATCATGTCATCTTTATTTTATTTATTTATTTATATTAACTAGAAATAGAATTTAGTTAAATATTTAAGAAAACAGAATAGAGGGCTACATAAAAATCCCACATGGTAAAACTTAAAAAACACTTATTCCTTTTAACAAAGGTTTAGGCGTATTGTTTAGAGTTTCACTTGTCTTCAATAATATTAATAGCATCTAATATAATATTGGATCTTGTATCTGCTATTTCACAGGTGATATTCTATGCCACTTAACATATTTTGACTCATTTATTCCCAACAAATCTATGTCCTAGATACCATTATTATCTTCATTTTACAAATGAGGAAACAGAAACACAAAGATGAGTGAATTGACCAGGGTTAAATGACGATCGTGTCATCTTCTTTTTTTTTTTTTTTTTTTTGG
>NW_006789285.1:264115-270903 GCF_000442215.2 Lipotes vexillifer
CCCGTGTCCCCTGCATCGGCAGGCGGACTCTCAACCACTGCGCCACCAGGGAAGCCCAGAGACATCTTTTTAATGACTTTCTAAAACTTGGAGGAGTGGGCCAGCCAGGCTTCTGGGTTGAGCAGCTCTGATGGAGGAGGGGGCCCCAGGCACTGAAAAAAAGGCTTTTGAAGCCCCTTTTTATTTCTTCATAAATTGAAGAAGTGGAGGGTGGGGAAGATAGCTCCCCCTATGGGAGGCAGGGAGAACAGCCCTTCTGGTCTATGGGTAGAGGCACGCTACTGTTTTTTATTTCATGGCTACATAAAAACAGGGCCATTGTCGTCAAATACAAGTCATTTTCATTTCTTATTTTTTAAAAAATTCCTGGTGCTAATTATTTCTCTTATTATCCGACTGCCCTGAGCCCCTTAGTGCTAAAATAGCTGAAACTGAAAAGTCCATTTTCAATAATCTGGCTTTCCTTACTTCTCCAAAGACATAATTCACTATCCCCTACAATCTGCTCCTGTGAATGGACCATAACATTCCTGATCCTTCCAGCTTCTTCTCTTCATCCCCTCCTCCCACTTTCTCTCTTACTGGTGTTCCCTCTCTTTCTCCCCTGCTTCAGCATGTATTGATTGAGAACATTATGTGGAATGAGCATTGTTTCTGTGCTGCTCCCCTGTGCCTGGAATTTCTTCTTTTTCCCTTTTCTGCTTATCTAAATTCTCCTTATCCTTTAACGTTTGCTTCAAGCACCATCTTCCATCTGGTTAATACAGCCATTACTAAGGATAGTTTTTTGGGTTTTTTTTCTCCATTTCAAATTTCTATAGCTCTTATGGTCAGTAAAATGCATTTGGCCTTGATCACATGTCACCTTTTATTACTGTTTATGGTGATTATAATCTATCTCTTGTCTTCTCATTTAGATCACCAGTTTCCTGAGGAAACAGACGTGCTGTGTTTGTCTTTGAAACCTCAGCACCTTGCAGTGCTTTGATGGACTAGCTGCTTTGGATATGTTTATAGATTGGGTGGTATATTTGGTACTTTATATGAAATCAAGAGTTTTGAAGGCTCTGAAATCAAGCTTCTCCCCCTTGGGCTAGGTCTATGAAACCTGTCAAAATGGGTCTGTTGGAAACAGTCTGAAAGAAAAAAAAGACCATTTGTTTTAGGAGAAATCAAGCAGGAAGAAAGCGAAGGTCAGCTCAAAACTGCCCAAAGGCAAATTTGCCATTTTAAACCAGCAGTCGCATTCCTGTGGATGAAGTCATCCCCAATCTCAGTCAAGTGCTGCTTCTTGGGAGTGAGGCACTGGTCAGTTCTTAGGGTCTCTTGTATTTGCAAGAGTGGGTGAGAGGCAGAGGAGAGAGCAAGTAGAGGCAGTAAAAAGAACTGAAGGGAGTGGCCAGTGAAACAATTGCCCCTCTCTGTCATCATAACAGAAATGGGTCTTTGAAGGAACTGTTGCATTTATGCCGATTCTTCAGGACAGGTGTGAGTCAGGGCTGATGCTGGCCACCAAGTAGGTGGCAGCTCTACTTTTGCTATGACTGCTAGTCCAGCCTTTGTTTGCATGACTCCTTTGTTTTAAAAACTGTACAGAAAAACCCCTTTGCCCGGCCATTTATAGGCTGAAATGGAGGCTAGGTGAATCAGTCATTTGGTAAAAGAAACTCTGTGGGAATATAAGCAGGGCAGGGATGAGATAAATAATTATGATAATAAAAAGAACACTTACGGAGAACTTAATATGAACGAGGCCAAATGTTAAAAGTAAAACACACATTATTTAATTCCTCTAACAACCTGTGAGGCAAGTACTAAGTAATTTGCTTAATATCACATTTCCACTATCTGTGCAGAACCAGGATTTCAGAGCACAGGCTCTAATATTCCAAGCAGCAGACATGTAATGATCTTCTCCCAAGCAAAATTCAGGACGTGTGAACTAACTGAACTATATCAGGGACTTGCCTGGTGGCGCAGTGGTTAAGAATCTGCATGCCAATTCAGGGGACACGGGTTCGAGCCCTGGTCTGGGAAGATCCCACATGCCACGGAGCAACTAAGACCGTGCGCCACAACTACTGAGCCTGCACTGTACAGCCCATGAGCCACAACTACTGAAGAATGCGAGCCTAGAGCCCGCGCTCCGCAACAAAGAAGCCACTGCAATGAGAAGCCCGCGCACAGCAACGCAGCTAGAGAAAGCCCATGCGCAGCAACGAAGACCCAACGCAGCCAAAAATAAATAAATAAATAAATTTATAAAATATATCAGTGTATTCTGGGTACAGTGGTGCTAGACATTTACAATTATGTCTGCTGAGGAAAATCCTGGCAATAGAGTCATTGACCTTTAAATACCAGAAGAAAATTATGGATCAGTTTCAAATTTCTATTCTTGCCTCTTTGGAAACAAGGGAATTATGCTGTTTATATTTGGAGTGTGCAATAAGCATCATCTTGATTGACCTGTTGGAAGTTAAAAATGATTTTGCTTGGAGTACATCAAATCACTGATGAAAGGGTTTCCTGATAGACTTGGTACAGACTACTGATGCTTCCGCCTATAGTTTTCTTTTGCTTTCAAAGGGCCATTTAGAGAGGATACAGTTTGGTCATGATCAAAGTTTTCACCAAATTTTGAAGTGTATATTGAGCTTGTCTTTTCCTTTTTTTAAAATACAGAGTATAACTGTATTATTAATCTACTGGGATGGATGAGGCAAACAGAAGAACATCATGTGGTTACTTCTAATTTCTGCCCTCTTGGGTCAGACTGTACAAAGGAATTATATGTAAACAAGACATATTTTAAGCCTGTCTGTCTGCAGGGTTGACTCTGTATGTGGAAGTAGAGTAGGCAGAAGACTGGATAGTGGCATTTGAGCGTTTCCTACCTAAACTATTTATATCATTGCCCTGACATTGTCTGAAACTGTGGCCAATTTACTGCCTATAAAGAAAAGAAACGGAGCTGTCTGGGTTAAAATATGGATGGGGTGAGTGCGAGATATGCAGCTCTGCCATCATGGTTTCTTCTTGGGGCTCCTATCTATAATAACATTTTCAAACAATGCTGAGCAACACTAGAGAAATGGTTAATTTCTGTGAGTAAACAGTCGCCATCTGTGCACTGGACCAAAAGATTTTGGTCTGGAGGAAAGTTTTCATGGAACGTTAAGGTTTGGTGGGAAGGAAGAATGGCCTTTATTGAGAGCCTGTCATGTACCTGGCATTCTATAGGTGTCTTACACACATTAAGGCACTTGAAACTCCCAGTAGGTCTGTGTGGTAGGTGGCAACTGGGATGGAAAGAGACTGGAGAATAGGGAGAACAGTAGCCTAAATCCTGAATAGGATCTCTCCTTGAGCAGGCCAAAAGACCTACCTTGGGCCCATAAGTCCATGTCCAGATGTAACATCTCACCACTTTAATGGTGAAGAAAAGAAGACCTAGGGATTCTTACGGTAATCTTATAGTAGCAATTTGCTCAGGGTTGCAGCTAGGGTTGTGATGGAACCAGAATTCACACCCATATTCCTTATTCCAGGCCTCCTAACTGTAATACCCACATCCCTTTTGAGGTACACAGGGAGGAAGTATAAGATGAGAGGTTAAAATGTGGGCTGGCGAGACACACTGCCTGGTTTCTGATCCTTACTCCACCACTCTGGCTAGTCTTGAGATCCTGCATGAACTGCTCAGTCTCTGCTTGTCTCTTTCCTCAAAGGCAAACATAGAAGTGAAACTAACTGCAGTATCTCACAGGTTTGTTGCAGAGATTAAACATTTTAATACATGAAATGGGCCTGGTGCACAATAAGCCTTCAGTAAATCAAGCTTTTATCACTACATGTTATTGTGACAAAGATCAAGTATAAAGGCTATTCTCCTGTCTGGTTCTTAGATAGGGGTGAACTGGAGATCGTGGATGGCTATCGAAGCAAAGGGCACAAGCTTCTTGGTCAGTGCTGAAGAAAATCCTGCTCATTTCAATATTTTGCCTTGAAGTGGTCCTGGAGAACTGTATTCTTTAAAACTTGAGATCTCTCAATTCAGAACAAATAGTAAGCATTGGTTAAGTTTATTCTTAAAATTATTATTAAAGGAAGCCAGACCATAAGTTAAGAAGGCAGGGATCCAAAGGTAGGGTAATGAGTACCATGTAACCGAGGCCAGACATTTCAGTTCTGATTAACTGAAATTCACTCTAGTAGATACCAGAGTAATTCAACCAATCATGGAGTGGAGTGAGTTCTATCTTTCAAGTAGACAGAAGAGAAGCTGCTCAATGATTTTTACCCCAATATCCTTTGAAATACAATGTGTTGTACACACTGTCTTTCAGGGACAGGAAAAGTGTCTTTTGTTTTGCTTTGTTTTGTTTTTTGGGGGGAGGGGGTGATAGTTAAGAACCCACAGGCCTCAGTATTATGCTGCACAATTTTTGAAGCTTTAATATTTTCCAGTTTTAACTGATTGAAGATTCTTTGCTTTAAATGAAGATATAAGGAAAATATAGCATGTGGTGAAGAGGTGGAGAAAAGGAAACCCTAGTACACTGTCAGTGGGAATGTAAATCGGTGCAGCCACTATGGTAAACATTATGGAGGTTCCTCAGAAAACAAAAAATAAAACTACCATATGATCCAGTAATCCCACTCCTGGGTATAGATCTGAAGAAAACAAAAACACAAATTTGAAAACATACATGCATCTCAATGTTCATTGCGCAGTATTATTTACAATAGCCAAGATATGGAAGCAACCTAAGTGTCCATCAACAGGTAAAGAAGATGTAGTATGTGTGTATATATATATATATATATATATATATATATATATATATATATATAATGGGATACTACTCAGCTATAAAAAAGAGTAAAGTTCTGCCATTTGCAACAACATGGGTGGACCTGGAAGGGTATTATGTTTAGTGAAATAATTCAGACAAAGACAAATATTGTATGTTATCACTTATGCATGGAATTAAAAAAATAAAGCAAATGGATGAATATAACAAAGACTCATGGATATAGAGAAAAAACTACTGGTTACCAGTGGGTAGAGGGGTGGGGGGTGGGGCAACATTGGGTAGGGAATTAAGAGCTACAAACTACTATGTATAAAATAAATAAGCTACAAATATATATTGTACAGCACAGGGAAATATAGCCATTATCTTATAATAACTTTGACTGGAATATAATCTATAAAAATACTGAATCACTATACTGCACATCTGAAAGTAATATAATATTGTAAATCTACAGTTAAAAAATATATATATATATAGCATATGGAACTCATGTTAATTAGTTACATGGTTTAATAATTTTTTGTAAAATAATCCTGATTATAGTTACAAAAGCACAGTAGACTCTAATAGTTAAACTGTGGAATTAATCTGCTATTTATTGAGCCATTACTATAACTCATTATGGTAGGTATTGCGGATGCAATGGTGAGTAAGATTTAGTCTCTGCCCTCAAAGAGTTTATTGTTTAGTGGGGGAGAAAAAGAAGTTGTAAAAAAGTACAGCAAATGTAAGAAATGTCATAGTAAAATGTACAAAGTCCTAGCATAGGAAATAACTTTCTGGGAAAACTTGTGCAAGCTTCACTATGCTGAGAGTTCCATAAGATGATCACAAACTGTGACTACAGTGTAGATATATGTGGTCGTTCTTAGAAGTAGAACAAATGTCAAACTAGTGAGAAGTATGGCAGCGGACTCCCAACGATTCCTGTGTACACTAGCTACACTGCAGGACTTGGGAATGGCTCTCTCTATACCTTCTCAAAATCTGCTGACATGTCAGCTCTCCCCGTTGCTACCCAATTTATTCCTGAATCATGCTGCCAGTCCAGGAGAGAGGCTATTCTCCTCCTAAGTTTGCTCCTGTTAAATAGATATGAATTATCCCATTTTCCATTTGACTATACAAACTAGTGGTTACTTCTGTTAGCATGGAATATCAGTATGCTGGATAGCAGTTTTTAATACGTTATAAGCAACCTGTAAATTGAGGTAGCAGTTGTTATTGGGTGTGGATGGAAACAAGGCCACACACATATATAATGGAAAAGACGCTACAACAGGAAGAAAGGAACCTGTTAAATGTGGTCAGAGGGTCTTCCTCCTGCATGCTGCAAAGGAATCACTTGAGCACTATAGAATGATAGTTTATTGAGAGCTTCAGGCTGCAAAAAGGTTAAAAATTGTGCTCCTGTGTGCTTCCGTATATATGTGTGCATAAATGCACGTATGCATTTATATATGCGTGTATACATATGTAGCTCACTTCTAAGTGTGTATGAATGTGTTTGTGCTTATAAAAGTGTGTACATGTGTGAATATATTAGCATATGTTTTGTGTAAGTTAGACAGGCTGGAAAGTAAGTTTCAGACTTCTCAGATCGTCGCGGGCTCTGTCTCTTCCCACCCCCAGCCCTCCACGCCACCAATAGACAAAAGCAGGAAGGATGCCCTGTGACCCGACCGCGTTAGAAAGTTTGCAGCTCTTAGAGGACATTCCACCTGGGAACCTCATTGGTTGCCCGCAGGATGGTGGGTTTTATAAGTCGGGCGATTCCCCCCGGGAAGAAGGGGCTGCTGTTGACAGGCTAGGCTGAAGCCCTGCCGCCCCCGGCCGCTACCCCCTACCCCTCCGGGTACCGAAGTCTGTCCCCGCCCGTCGCCGCCGCCACCGTCTCTGCAGAGGAGGGCCCGGCCCGGGCAGCTCGGCTGCGGCGCACGACCCGCGGGCTGGAGTCGGGCCGCG
>NW_006789285.1:271643-274101 GCF_000442215.2 Lipotes vexillifer
TACCGGGATCAGGGTGAGGGTCGTCGCCAGGACGGACGGTGAACTTTCCTCGCTTCAGGGGTTCCTAGGGTGCGAACAGAGTAAAATCCCCAGTATTGTTCGTTAATTAAATTAACAGGTTGTAGTTCAGGAGTGTTCGCCTTGAAAAACAAACCCCTCCAAACCCCACAAAACTTCAGTGTTTGGGTGTTTACTGTCTTCATCGTGATTAATAAAGCTATTTGTCGAGTCCTATCTTTGAAAATGCCAGAGGCCCACAAGTGTGTTTGACTCATGTGGGTCCACTCTGGCTGCCCTTATTCATTCTACTCGCTGTGGAACAATAAACGAGTGTGCGTGTATGAGAGAGAGACGCTAGTAAACATCACATGCTTATTTTAGTATTTATGTGTAGGTAGAAGTCTCATGAACAACATTTTTTTTTCCGAGTAATAGTATGTTGAATAAATGTATTTGAATAAATGTATTCTCCCCCTAGTTATAAATGATATGTTGTTTGAAATCCAGGAAAGGACTTCCAGGAAGATTTCAGGGTTTTGTTTTGTCTTCAGAAAAAAAGTTCTTCCAATTTATTGAATGTAAAGTGTAGTAGAATCCCCGTAAAAGCAATTTTTGTTGTAAAGTATTGAATTTTTGCCATGCTTATACTTTCTAACTCTATTCCTTCTCCCCCAATCTTTGTACTTTAAAGGTAATTATGGATTTTGACATTTTGACTCATATTTATTCCCACCCCATCCCACCTTCACCTGATCCTTGTGATCAGAAACCAGTACTTGTTTGTTGTATTTAATTTGCTTCTTAAAACTGTCAGTTAATTAAAAGCAATTTCAGATATGAATGAATTTTATTTTATTCATTACCTGTTACTTTATTTGGTGTTGTGTTTAGAATATGATCATGGCAATTAATTTTTTATCATCAACACATGTAATGAAAAGGAAGTCTAAATATTTTTAAAGAATGCATTGGTGATTATTTTTCAACTTTAGGACATGAAAAGGACATTTTGATCAAAATCTTGCCATTTTGATGGAAAGTTGGCTAATGTGTTAGTTCAGAGAGAACCCCAGAGCTGCTTTGCTTTCATGTTTTCTATTTTAAACACTTGCATGGGTTCAGTGCTTTGTTATGCCAAAGACTGAAGGACAATAACAAGGGAAGAACATAATTTAAAGGTTGAAACTATGTGAAGAGAAAGTCTAGGAAGTGATTTATGGATGCGATCCTCTAAATTAGCTAGGGTACCACAAATACAATCCTGGTATTTGTACAGAGCCACTTATGGTGGTTTCATTGATTGACTTAAAAGGTTGATTTTTATTTAAAAGGCTGTGTGGTCTCTTGCATTGGACTAAAAGTAAGAAGTTCCAGTTTTACTTCTGTTATTACCGCTGTTTGTATTTTTAAAACCTGTATTAAGCACTTGCATTACATAAAAATACTGTGTGTCATCCCCGCATGCCTGCCTGCCTTTTCATCTAACAATTCAAGATAGTAAACTAAGACCTATCCTTACCTCAGGACTGGTCCAGGCAAATATATATTTGGTTTTCTCACCTTCTGACATTTCTCATTTTACAGACTTGGATAGTCCATTATCCAGAGTCTGTTCTATCTGGAATGGAATAATATTCAGTGCTTTTTTTCTCACCCAGGACTGGTCTGTTATCCAACCGTCATCACACAGTTTTTCATTTACTCATCCATCAGCAAAGATTTATTGAGTGCCTACTAGGTGCACATCATCACCTAATTCTTACCCTTGCTCCCTCCCCATTGGAAGTTTATTAGGTGTTATACTTTTCAGGGTAGGGAATACACAGTAATTAAGAGTATTGACTTTGGGGTAATAAAGAGGTAGTTCTCTCTGCTTCTGCCAATTGGTAGCTGTATGACCTTGGGCAAATTATAACCTTTTAAAATCTCTGTTTCTTCACTGGTGAATCCGAAGGTTTGGTCTAAATGTTAATTGAAATAATGCATGAAAAATGCCTGCCAAGAGCCCAACACATAAAAAGCACTACAAAATGTTAGTTGTTATTATGTTGCCTGTCTGCTCCAACAGTGCTCGTCTCAAGAAATCCATTCCCATCTCAGGAAATGGCAAATCCATTCTGGGGTTTGCCAGGCCATGTCCACATCCAGTCTATCAGTACATCTTGTCATCTCTTCTTTTTAAATGTATCCAGAATCTGATAAATTTCCAAGCATCAGGCAGAGTGGTCAGATTGCATCACTCTCTGCTTCCCATCTCCCACAGGGTGAAGCCCACATGGTAGGATGGCCTCAAGGCTTAATGGTGATGCTGCCTCCCAGACCTCTAGTCCTTTCATACTCCTCTGCACGCACACCCTGTCCAGTCACACTAGACTCCTGGCTGTTCCTTAAATGCACTAACCATGCACCCAGCACAAGCCTTTACAATTGGGAGTTCCCTCTGTCTGGATCACTCTTT
>NW_006789285.1:274111-275717 GCF_000442215.2 Lipotes vexillifer
TGCTTGCCTCGCTTCCTTCTTTCACGCCTGGGCAATTGTCACCTTATAGTGAGGGTTTCTTCAACTTCCCTCACTCCTGACAACCCCTATTAACTTTCTCCTGTTTTAATTTTCTCCAGCAACTTATAACTTTCTAAAATACTGTTTCATTTTTCTCTGTTTAATGTCTGTTTCCCTCAGTTGAGACTAAGATGCAAGGCAACAGGGGTGTTGTCTGTTAGTAACCTTCCCACATGGGCCAGTGCCTGGCACAAATAGGCAATTGGTAAATAGTGAACAAATGAATGAAGAAATTATGGAATTAGCATGCAATTAACAAAAAGTGGACTTCACCACTTTCTGTATATGATTTTAGACAAGTAGCTTGACCTCTCTGAGCCTCATTTTCAATATTTGTAAAATAAGGATGATATTCATCCTTTATGTTGTTATATTAAAATCCTTTGACACTGAGAGTAGCATGTGAAAAGCACTCAGTAAATGTAATATAGAGTTGATATTATTTTCATGCTCATGTTTAATGGGAATGACCAAGAGACACTTGTATTTTAATAGTGGTCCTCAGGGTAGGAAGTTCCTGAAAGTGACCAGGCACTTTACAAATGAAATCTCCTTTAGTCTTCACTACAACCCTATGAGGAAAGTACTTGCATTAGGATTCTGCTGGTGAAGAAATGGAATCTCAGGGCGGATAGGGATTCCCTCAAGGTCACAGAGCTAGTGAGTAGCAGGGTCAGGTAGAACTGGACCATATTCCTCCCACTGCCATTTGTTTTGCCTTCCTGATTCCTTTGATCATTTCTATAAAGTCATTCTAAAGGTGTGATTTTACCCATTAAGAACACTAAGAGGTAAAATGTGACATAAACATAGGCTATCGTTATTTATCTGTTAAGGAAACAGTATTAAATAATTTAAAGTTCTGTCTGCCCTTTTGATAGGCAATTTTAAAAGCGATGATTTCCTAGGGATTAAATGAAATGATTGTAAAAAGTGTTCTGTTAACTGCAAGGAACTTTACATACATTAGCATAATACTATAGCTAGGTAACTGAAGAAAATAGCCTTTAACTTTGTCTCATACTAATACAGCCAAGAAGTGTCCAAAGCACAGCTGTCTGCTGCACAAAGTGCATACTGCAAAGAATAAAGCACAAGAAGTCTTTTTAAACATTATTTTTTAAGAAATTAGACTCAAGGTGCTGGAATAAAGTTCACACTCTTGGCAGAGTACAGGCGCAGTCATCTTTAATAAGCCCTTTGACAAGAGCTAAGAAGGGTTACAGGTGAATTTTCAGACATAAATACCAAGGAGCTTCAAAATCTTTGGAGAAATTCTTTTTTTATCCTAGAATAGTGCTCCACAATGAAAACGATGTTATTACCTGGTTAGGTATCACTAGATGCTAAGCCCTACGTTAGCAGAGCTGGGCTCTGAGGGAGTTTTACTTGGCTAGTAACAATGTATTTTGTATAGCATATTTTATTAGGTCTTCAAGGACTTTGCCATATGCATTCATAAATTTTTTAAAAATAGAAGTGATATGCTCTATCTTGATGATACTTGTCATTATGCAAAAAGTATCACCTGAGCCAGGGTTCCTGC
>NW_006789285.1:275727-276021 GCF_000442215.2 Lipotes vexillifer
GGAAACATGAAATTCATACTCCTGAAGTCCTTGAGTATTTTCAGTTATTTGTAAAAATCCTAATAAGTAAGGAAGGCAGGGTACTCTTGGTGTAATCAAACAAATTATTACAACAATTATTAGGGCATCGATGTTGTCCAGGTCCAGGACCTGCTTATCTTTTACATAAACTGTTGGAGGTGCCTCCAAACTAGTCTCGCCATTTTCATCATGCCTCATACCAGTGGATCATTTTCCAGGCTGGCAGAGAAATCTTTTTAAAACCCTGCTCCAAACAGTTGTACTGCTCTTCCG
>NW_006789285.1:276039-282893 GCF_000442215.2 Lipotes vexillifer
ATCTGAAAACTTTGAATCCATAGTGTCCACTCAGTAAAATACAGAACAGTACTTTTGTATAATCTTCCTTGAACTGGCCCCAAATTATCCTTAACTCTCCCAGGATACTCCCAAGTGCTCTATGTTCCAGCCACACAGAACTACTGATACATCTCTGTACCTGTCCCAGATTGCTCAGCTGATCTTCCCAACTTGAGTGTAATTACCCTACCTTCCATTTTTCCATTCTTAGCCTTTAGTACCAGGTGAAATACTGGCTTGTAGTAAAATGCATGACGTTTCTAATATCTACTCTAAATATTAGTCCCTCTAGAGTTGGAGACCATGACTGAAGGCCTATGGATTATCAGACAGTATATAAAGTTTCAACCTGTAGTTAACCATCATCTTTGTCACTGCTATTAGGTGGAAAAGCAGAGGCTTCCAAGGTATTGATGGTGGCATCTACCTAATGATGATATTATCAGGAGAGAGAATTGAATGGTGTGAATTAGTCTAGTTCTCAGAGGTGCAGTGTTCTCCCTAAGCAGAGTTGGAAAATCACAGAAAGAATATCAGTGATGCATCGCAAAAGGACAATCAGATCGACTCAACTACTTATACTGATGCTCAAAGGAGAAGGAAAAAATTCGAGGAATCCCAGTTCTTTCTGATCGTGCTACCAAGTCAGTTTGAATAGTAATAGTAGACTCATTTATCCTGCGAGTACTTTGAATCTTTTATATCAGTGGGCTTTATTATTAGGAACTTTCTAAACAACATGAAAAGGGCAAGATTTTGGAATTTATGTCTTCCCATGGGGAAGGTGTAGCGTAGAATGTTGAAGCCACGTAGCTTGGATTTGAATGCTGGCTGTGGCATAGGCTTGTTTTGTTCTGTCATGCAAGTTACTAAACTCAGTTTCAACATTGCTTACAATAGATTATCTCTTCATTGGACTGCTATGAAATTTAAATGAGATGTCTGTAAAGCTCATTAGCATGGTGTCGGCTATATGGTAAGTCCTGAATAAATGTTAGCCTTAGTTATAATGATAACAGTGCAGAACCTGGGGCTGAAATGAGACAGGAACTGTAGGGGTGGGCATGGGGTGTGTCAGTGCTTGTTCCTGGCTGAGTCATCATTGCAGTCTTTGGACTCAGCTGTTCTTCTCTTCCCTTAGTGGAAGGAACGGCAGATTGCTCTGCCTTCTCATCTCACCTAAAGAGGGGACTGATCTCCGCTCAGCTTATCCACTAGGTGCTTACTGATTACCCAGTATGAGCTCAGCACTTTGCTTGCTCTGAAAGTAAACAGCCCCTTCTCTGGGGACTTTGTGTTCTAGTGAGGGAGACAAACACATAAAAAACAGATCATTTCACTGTGATCTGGTAAGAGCTACTATAAAAGCACATTTATTTATGATAAAAGCTCAACTGTGAAAATTCAGAATTGAATTTTAAAAAATTAAAAAAATTTTTTAGACTGTGTACACAGTGGAGCATTGTCAATTTGAACAACCTCAATCCTGAATTGTTAACATTAGAGTCACCAAGTGGTTGTACTGATCATCAGGATGCTTTATGGGAACTACAGAGAGGAAAGCAGTTTTGGTGCTCTGGATAACAGGCCGAGATCACTTGACAAACTTTTGCCAACCTTGTGTACGAAGTCAGGAAGTGGAGATAAGCACAGGTGTTGTTTAAGTTATGATGTAGGTTTGGAAATTTGGGACCCTCTAGAAGACATCACTTCCCTTTAGTGTATGAGACAAGAATAAATAACCACGTTTAGCATAAAATAAAAAGACCAAATGATCCTGTTCACTAAGCTAGTGTCTAAGTCACTGAATCTAGTTAGGGGAGATGAAGACTAAGCTGTAAACACGATGGGAGCTATTTATTGCAACAAACACTTCCAGCTTTGTTGTCGTATATTAGATCAAGGGCTAGGAATGGATTTTGATTGAAGTGCTGGCTCATCCACTTGCTAGATATGCAAATTAAGTAGGCAGCACCTGCTCTGCTCCTTTGTATTCTTACCTGTAACATGGGAATGATAGTAGCATTCATAGCATGCTGTAGGAATTAGGATCTCTACTAGGGCAGGATTGTTGTTCAGTACTATAGTTCTCTCTCTTGAAACAATATAAATATTGGAGAGGAACAGCTGTCTCCAAATTGTTTGAATGTTGTAATTCAGTCTGGACATGTGGACATTACATAGCCCACAAAGCAAGGTTCCGAAGTTAACAACAACAACAATAAAATAAGTATATGCCAACTCTCCACAAAGCATTTATTTAAAAAACAATCAAGGTTATATGTAGTCAGTGTTCTAAATCCTGCTGCCTTGCTTGTGTGTGGGTGGGGAAGGGAGGTGGTGGGACAATTACACCAGAATTCCTCACTGGTAGGAGAAGCAATGTAGAAACCTGTTAACTTGTTAACTGACACCCCTGTCCAGTTCTGATGGGCATGTAGGAACTATTCCTGCTTCAAGACTCATTGGCCTTGAGGTGTTTCTATGTATTCTCTTCTAATAGTGGTCTTTCGACATTTCCAAAGATGTTGGCATAAAATCAAATTGACAGCTGACCCATTCTGACCTTCTAGCATATTGAATACTGTGAAAATGCATGATGTGTTTTTTCTTCATCACTTTCTCTGCTCTCTTTGGTGTGAGAACCACACAGGTCTTTGGGTGATGAACCTCACATAAAAAAAAAAAAAATCACCATTCCTTAGTGATCTGGGCTACAGATGCTGGGAACAGATATTTTGGAGTATTCATGAAGATCACAAAGGACTTGAAATTGCTTAGAAGGTTTATGAATCCAAGGCACAGTAACTATTTGTTGTGCTAAATTTTACTGCCAGTTGTTTCGTGTGTTTACATAGCTTTTCTAAAATAGCTAAGCCAAGTCTTCATTAGCTTAGATAGTGGGTTTACTTGACATTCATCAGGCCAGAATGCTGGACTGGAACTTGGGAGCCAGCCTTGGAGCCTATTCTCAGATCTTCCATTGACTTCAAGTTACTTCAGGTTTTTTACTTGCTCTTTGTATTTTTAGCCACGTGTAAAATGAGAATTTTATTATTATTACCCCAGGTTTAATCAGCTTTCTTGCGGGGAATAAAAGAGATGTAGCTTAGTCTGAGCACCAAATGGGCTCACCAAAACTGAACCCCAGAATCAGATAGACTGAAACACCCAGTCCCACACCTGATGGACCTAGACAAGCTTGTGTTCCTATGGGCAGGGTGGCTCCCAAAGAGGAAAGAGAGAGGGGTGGGGCCTGGACATCAGCATTTTAAGAAAGCTTCTGTACTCAAAGTGTACATCCACGTTAGGGCCTAGCCCTTTAGGCATATCACATATTTTGCAATGCCTCTGTGCCTTTGCACATGCTTAGATTGAGCATCCTTGCCTCCTTCACTGGGGAAAAAAATCCTACTGATCCCCCAACCTCCAATTTCGGTATGTCCTCCTCTGTGAAATCTTCCCCTTCCTCTTCACTTCCCACAAGCAGAGTTGCCCAAAAGCTCTCCTACATGCAACTACTCTGCCATAGACTTAGCTATTTCATGAACCTTATTCTGTGTTGAAATTATTTGGCAAGTAGACTGTGAACATTTTTTTAAAAGCCCACACACACACACATTTTTGTCAATGTGAAAAAGAAAAAAGAAAAGGTCTGAAAGTATATCCATCAAATTATTAAGGGACCTTAACTCTGAGGAGAGGGGTTTGGTCAGAGGAGGATTTTTTGTTTTTAATAAATAAATCAATACATTTATTTATTTTTGGCTGTGTTGGATCTTCATTGCTGCCCGCGGGCTTTCTTTTGTTTAGGGCGCAGTGCGCGGGCTTCTCATTGCAGTGGCTTCTCTTGTTGCAGAGCACGGGCTCTAGGGCTTAGGGCTTAGTTGCTCCACGGCACATGGGTTCTTCCTGGACCAGGGCTCGAACCCGTGTCTCCAGCATTGGCAGGTGGATTCTTAACCATTGCGCCACCAGGGAAGCCCAGGAAGATGTTTATATTTTGTTGATATGTCCTCAGTTTACCTCCACATTGCTTTAATTTTTAAATGATACATATTATGATTGTAACATAAAAATGATAATCTAAAAGAGGAAGAGTGTTGCATTATTATTATTTTTTTTGGCTGTATATTGCCTCCTGAGATGATTTTTACCTATGATTTCAGTCATCATCCCAATTTTGGGCCATGATCTGCCCTCTCATGTCCCTCCCTCTCCCCCTACTCTTTCCAATACTCTCCTTTCCTAAATCCCCATAGATCAGAGGTATGATGAGATGATGGGGAAGGGACAATCCTCAGTCTCAGGCTTGTCTTGGTGCCATAAATAGGAATAGGTCTTTTCCAAACACCTCTCTATTGAGCTGTTATAAATCTGGATGGATAACAGGAAGACAGAGACTACTTGTTTTTCTGCTCTAACCCTGTGTATCTTTTCTTATGCAGGTAAACTACGGAATTGAAGTTTTGAAGGATGGGTAAAGACTTTCGTTATTATTTCCAGCATCCCTGGTCTCGGTTGATTGTGGCTTACTTGGTGATCTTCTTTAACTTCTTAATATTTGCGGAGGACCCAGTTTCTCATAGCCAAACAGAAGCCAACGTTATTGTTGTTGGAAACTGTTTTTCATTTGTAACAAATAAATACCCTAGAGAAGTTGGCTGGAGGCTTTTGAAGGTGCTTCTATGGCTACTTGCCATTCTCATAGGACTAATAGCTGGCAAATTTCTGTTCCATCAGCGTTTGTTTGGTAAGTACCCATGAAATGTAATGTAGATAATTATTTAATTCTATACTCCAAGATAGAGCTTTGTTATTTCTAAATGCCAGTTTAGAATGCATTTCAGTTTGCCTTCCAGCAAATGTGCTGTTGTGGCTCTGGTTCTTCAACTGTTCTGTGTTTAATGTACTTTTCTATGGCCTTAGGAATATTAGCATGAAGTAAAATTAGTTCTAAACTTAATTTTAAAAAATGGTGTTACATCTAAAATGATTGTGTGTGTAATCTTATTTAAAGAAGACATGTAAATAGCTCTTTTTCCATAAGTAGCACTTAAGTATGATATCATAAAGGGTTTGTAAATCATAAAGAGAATGCTTCCATATCACATCACATTCTCATTAAAGTAAGTTAACCATTGCCCATATATTTACACATTTTGTTCATTCAGGGAATTAGAACAGGAACTCTTAACTTTTTCCCCTCATTTCTTTCTTTCCTTTTTTATTGTTTTTGAACATTGGCTTTAGAATGTTTATTTTGAGCCTGATCAACCACAGAACAGTATTATAGTAAGGAATCTCTTTGTAGTAAGCAACAGAAAAAGAGACTAAATTTGTTTAAGTTTAAAAGGTAGCTTACTATACGGGTATTGGGATATTTCACAGAGACCAAGAGTAGAATTTGTTTTGATAATTGGGATAATGGCAACAGGGGCTTGAATTCTACCAGGATCTTTTTTGTCTCGACTTCTCTCTCATATCTGCTTTATTCTCCTTTCACACTGAAGATCAGTTTACATCCGCTTAGAGAGTCTGGCTTGACTCTTGGTCCCAAGTTTAAACTCTTAGATTTAAACGAAGTTGACCCAGGTTGGGTGTGGTTCCCACCTCTGGCCCAATCGATTTTGGCCAGGAGGTGGGTGCAATTTATTCAACAAATTCACTGGTTACTTATTATTCACTGGTTATTATTATTATTATTATTATTATTCACAGGCACTATTCTAGACATCGAATCAAAAAAGCAGGGTATCTGCCCTCATAAACACATCCTACAGGAGGGAGAAAGGTTCTAAACAAATAAATGTATAAAATGCAAAGAGGTGATAAATGCTATGGGGAAAAAGAAAGTTTTAAATGCTACTGGGTCAATCAGGGAGAGAACTTAGCAATGAAACTTTGAATTTAGCAATTATAAGATCATAGGTGGCCTAGTGTGGGTATTTTCAGTCTAGAAGTTTGGTTAGAAACAGATGGCAATGGTTTAGGGAATGAACAACAAATATATATGCATACATACACATAATATATATATATTCTTCTCAATCTCTACTCCTCAAACTGTTGCCATCTGTTTCTATTGCATAAACATATAAAATGTACATATTTTATATTATAAAATATGTAGTTTCAAGAAATTTGATGAGGAAGTGGAAGAAGGAAATGGGAAGTACCTATACATGGAAAAAAGGCTAAGGGGAGATTTTGTTTTTCTTGTTATTTTTTATTTTTATTTTTTGCGGTATGTGGGCCTCTCACTGCTGTGGCCTCTCCCATTGTGGAGCACAGACTCCGGACGCACAGGCTCAGCGGCCATGGCTCATGGGCCCAGCCGCTCTGCGGCATGTGGGATCTTCCTGGACCAGGGCACGAACTCGTGTCCCCTGCATCAGCAGGCGGACTCTCAACCACTGTGTCACCAGGGAAGCCCTTCTTGTTATTTTTGATGATGGTGATTTTATTTGAGGAGTGAGATTAATTGATTTGCTTGTCATGGGGGAAGAAGCTAGACTGAAGTGCAGGTAAAGATATAGAAGGAAGACAGCATCTCTGAAGGTTGCTTTGGTCTGTGACTTAGGACACAGGCCACAAACAGTGGCCTTAGAGAGGACAGGAGGAGAGACCCCAGTTCCTCAGAAATAGTCATGAGTGAGATCAAGGTTGGTACTCTAGTAGGTACATTTGAGTTGGAGGAGTAGAGAGGTGAGTGTGCTCCCACCTGGTGATTTCTATTTCACTACGAGGAAGGAAGAGCTAAAGATAAAGATGGAGGGATTGATGAGCAAGGGGCTTAAGAAAGTGGTCCAACTTCGGAAGAGCTACTCTAG
>NW_006789285.1:282903-291022 GCF_000442215.2 Lipotes vexillifer
TGAACTGACTGGACAAATGAAAGGGTTACTGATGATCACCGAGGGCTGAGGTGGTTACTCACTATAAATTTGAATGATACCAATCTGAATAGTTGAGCAGCTTTCTCTGTGAGAGCTCAGTCACCTGGCACAGAATTTGAGTGATTCACCTGGTCGGGGAATACTCAGGCTTGCTGTACTGGAAACAAAGGATGGAAAATCAATGGAGAGTTCTAGTAAAAGAGGTATTGATTTGATTAGCAGGGGGTTCTGGCTGGGTGTGGAAAGGAGGTGAGGAAAACAGTGGTTTCGGAGGAGTGGGCAAGGGCCTGAAGATTTGGATGAAACGGAACAGGTGAAACGAGAGTAAGAGAAGGGAACAGACTGATGGGTGTGGTTAGATGGCATGTTGGAACAGAAGTATAGTGATTCCCAACTAAGGTGTGTTCTTTAGAGAGTGGGTGCTAAAGTTAAATGGAGAGTTGGGGGTCATTGACACAGAAGACAACTGGGAACTGGGTGTGAACTGGGCCATCCACGGAACATTGAACAAGCATGGTGTTGTTTATAGTAATCATATGGATAGAAGAGGTCAAGGGGAGGGGGTAAGTGAGAGACGGTCAGTTTTCAAAAGTGGGCAAAGGGTGCTGAGCAGGCAAAACAATAGATATCCATTACAAGCAATGGCTGGATGCATCTGTAATCCATTCCATAAACTTGCTCAGTGTAGAAAGCTAAGGCAAGCTTAGACCAAAATATACAGTTTGGAGAAAAGTTATCAGCCTATATTATAAAAGACTGAATGAAAATCATATGGTGGAGGTAATGATATTAATAATAAGGGCAGGTCATTTGGTTTTGTACTTACTACATTTCATTAAGTTATTCTATTGCCGTCCTATCTCTTATACTAAAATCACATTTAGTCACGGCTTACTTTTATTTATTTATTTATTTATTTTTGCGGTACGCGGGCCTCGGACTGTTGTGGCCTCTCCTGTTGCGGAGCACAGGCTCCGGACGCGCAGGCTCAGCCGCCATGGCTCATGGGCCCAGCCGCTCCGCGGCATGTGGGATCTTCCGGGACCGGGGCACGAACCCGTGTCCCCTGCATCGCCAGGCGGACTCTCAACCACTGCAACACCAGGGAAGCCCATGGCTTACTTTTTAATTCTCTTATTGGTATAAATAATTCAGCCCTGAAAAAAAAATCATTCTAGATTTCAAGTAGTTTATTGACTACGAATTATTTTAAAACAATGCAAAAGTGTGTCCTTTTTTTTTGCTTACGATAGGTAAGATTTTATAATATAGTCAGCTTTATCACTTCTATTTGGTAAGTTACTTTTTCCTTTTTTTCCTGTTATTGAAAGTCTATGAAATTATATGGGGTATTAGAGAAGGGATGATAAGCTGCAAATCTTGGTGATAACTGGCTAAGATAACTGGACTCCCGATGGAATTTTCTAATGAACTCCAAACTGGTCTTCTCCTTCTTTCTTCCTTCATGGCCATTGTTTCTTCCTTCACTCACAAACTGTTATTAGTCGTTTGCTCCTAATAATTCTCTCCTCCTCCAATTCATTCTAGATTTTGCTACTGGAATAATTTTTTTACATGGCTAAATGGCTCCTATCACCTACAGAATAAAATCTAAACTCCAAAGCATGTTATGATCTGCTCCTGCCAGCGTTTTAACCTGGTCTCTTAACATTCCATACTCTACAGAATTATTTGCTGGCTCAAACCTGCTGTCTTCTCTTATGCCTCTGTGCCTTTGCATATGTGCTTTCCTAGGCCCATCATACTTGTCCTCTTCTTAACTTGGCCAATTTCTCTTTTTTCTTCATATTCCAAGTTCAAGTATTATCTCCTCTGTGGTATTTTCTCTGTCTCCCTCCTGTCAGACTGAAGTTGTCTTTTCTTCAGTTCCCACTTGTGTCCACTTGCACCAAAGCATGTACAGCAGGGTGCTCTGGAACTGACAGCCAAGCAACCTTGGGGAAAAGAACCCCAAATTTAATGCAAGCACACACATTGTCCTCACTGGCTTGGGATGTGATAAATGATTCCACCCTTGTCCCCCACGAGGTAGTATTTGTACATAATTCACTTTTTTTTTTTTTTTTTTGCTGTACGCGGGCCTCTCACCGTTGTGGCCTCTCCTGCTGCGGAGCGCAGGCTCAGCGGCCATGGCTCACGGGCCCAGCCGCTCCACGGCATGTGGGATCTTCCCAAACCGGGGCACAAACCTGTGTCCACTGCATCGGCAGGTGGACTCTCAACCACTGCACCACCAGGAAAGCCCCATAATTCACTTTTGTAAAAGGCCTTATTTAAATCTTTAACAATTTGTAGTTGCAGGCTTGTGGTAGGTGGTGGTAATGGTAATGATGGTGTATGTATGTTGAGAGGAGTGGGATTGTTCACTACAGGCACAGAAATTTTTGTTACAGAAATTTGAATGGTTTACAAAATAATCAGAATTATTTTGTGTGATCAAGTAAACAGTTTCTTTTTTTTTTGTAATTCTTCAATGAAATGCCAAATAAAAATATTAAATAGAGTGCCACTACCGCTTTTATTTCATTAACTTGAGTCTTCCCTCACTTAATTTATTATGGAAAGTCTCTTTGTAGATTCCAAAAAGACGACACAATATTGCCATTTTAAAGCATGCGTGAGGAAGAGTGAATGATTCTGTGATCACTTGATTTAATCCAGTTCATTGGTTATAAATTTTATTTTTTATGAGACATGAATATTACAATGCTGTAGCTATTTCGTTAACAACATGAAACCCTCTCATGATTTATAATTTGTAGTGGGATTTGTCCCAAATAAAAATGCTAACTCTTGCAAATTGGAAATTGCTTTTTTATGAGAGACAGAAATGATTAAATACATTTAAAACTATTCCCCTCTCACCTGTGCTGTATGATTGGAATAAAATGAGAGAGTTGGTTTTCCTACATAGTAGCACTAAACTTGTAAGATTTCAGACTGGTCACAAATCCCAAATTTCCCAAATGCAGAATATAATTTAAGAGCACATGTGAAGTGAGAATTAATACATTTAAAAAAAATTTCTTTAGGTTTAACACTGAATCTTGTTGAGGTAAGTATTATATCAGGATTTATGAAAATTAGATTCCATTGGAATATCATTTTATAGTTTTCCAGTGCCTCTGTTTTCAATTTTTTTGGATGATTCCATTGTTTAAAAAAATAAGCTGTGTGTTCAAATAATGCATCCTACCCTTTTGGAGGATTATACATTTGGGATATCCATGAATAGAGAAATCTAAAATTATTATGCTGATAAGGCTTACATAGAAAGGGGAACTTAATTTTTTGAGCTTATTGAAGAAATCATTTTTATTCCAAAAAAAGAATTGAAATGACTTACAAAAACATTTATGTTTAATACAATAGGAATAGTAAATGAGTACCATAGAATCAAATATGTTTTGATTTCATGAGTTTTGCTACCTTGTTGGTTTTGAGCTTCCTTGGAGGCTGGGCAAAAGGGGAAATGTGATACATTACATATCTTTGGATATCAGAAATGATGAAAATTGCAAGTTTCACGGGGGAATTTCTCTTTGCACTAAATTCTGGAATTTCTTGCCTTAAACTCTGGTAAGGAATTTTTTTTTTTTTTTTTTGGTATAAGACACACTGCATGGTGAGGTGGCAAGTGCAGAAATGAATTTCGTATTCTTGTGTTTTGAAGCAAACTTTCATAAAAGTTTAGAGTATAACTTTTAAGCATAAAAGAAATTTGTGATATTGTATTCACTGAAAGTAATTCTATGAAGGGCAAAGTGATCAGGGTCTAAACAATGCCTTCTGATTGAACAGCTTTATCTAGGGATGGATATTAGAACATCAAGATTATGACAAATGTATTTCTCAAACAGACTGCTCTTGCTATTTGTATTCCTTCATTTCTTTTTGTTTTCTAACATGTGTAGAAAGCCTCTATTAGTTGCACTTTTCTTTTTAACATGGATGAAGGGCAGGCCGACTCAGACTGCTCTGACAGGTGTAGTGTATAGAAATGATGCTGGACCTGTTAATATTGCATAGTTCCTTTTATGAAACGTATATATTCATGTATATAGTTATTTGCCTAATTATTTCATTAATGTTTCATGTCTTAGCCATACCATAAGCCTCACAAGGGCAGGGATTGTGCTGTGTTGCTTATCATTTAATCCTCAGTGCCTAAAACAATGCCCGGAATGTAGTATTATTTGATAAATTTGAATGAATAAATAAATTAATATTCCTTTGTCTTTTACATGTTATCTTTGCCAGTGTTGCTTTTTTATTGTAAGCTATAGAAGAGTATTCATTTGTTCATTTATAAAATATCAGACATGGTCTCTGCTCTCAAGGAATTTAAAATCTGGTTAAAGAGATAAGATGCATATGCATGAAAAATTAATTACTCTGACAATACAAGGAAATGCACATCAACTATCAAATGTACAGACTGTGAGAGTTGTGGGAATTCAAGAAGGGAGGTCACGGTGGGCCAGGAAGGGGAAAGAAAACTTTGCTGCCAACGTGGGATGTAAGGGAGTCTGAAGCATGAGTGGGATTAAAATAGTCAAATATGATGCAAAGAATTCATTGCAAATTTTAGGTCATGAGGTAGATGGTGTGAGCAAAGGAGATGAGAACAGTTTAGATTTTTTTTAGAGTGGGGGAAAAACTGAGGAGGTCTTGCTCATTTTGACTGGAGTGGAAGGTTTGTGTTAAGAAAGAGCAGGAGATGCAATAACAAGGTAGGCTGAGTCCAAATTCTTTGTCTTGTTATGCCAGTCTTGTACTTTGGTCTTTCTCCCTTCTACTGCAGTATTTGGATCAAGGAAAGTATTTGAACAAGATGGGAGACAATGGCAGGATTAATCTTGAAGCAGAATCTAGAGGGAATTGGAGAGGGAGAGGTTAAGGGAGTAGAAAAGAGTAGGAAAGTATTTTTGGAGCCTTGTGCAGTCATGCAGGCTTGAGATAGTTCAGGCCAATCTGGAATAGGGGTGGTACAGTGGGCATCAGGGTGGGGATTCTTGGAACCTTGTGAAGCTTCAACAGCTGATGAGATGTGAGGAGGTGAGAGTAAAGGTGAAATTATGGGTGACTAGGAATATTGGGATGAGTGACTAAGGGAGTGATTATCTTATTAAAAAAAGAAAGACTCATTAGGAGAATCCAGTTAGAGAAGATAATGAGTTCAGTAAATGATGGGTTGAGGTAATGAGAACATAGGCAATGGCCCATTTACCTTGAATAGTACTCAGTACAGCACAGTATGGATTTATTTACATTAATCCAAGCCCACCATTTCTTATCCAAACCTTGAGACCAGACATGTTTTAGACGTCAGTGCATGTGCTTACATTTAGTAGCTTGCTCTATGGGACTGAGGAAATACTCCATCATCAAACACATCGATATATCTGTAGCTGAATGTATATGTATGTGTATGTGTATGTGTATATGTATATGTATGTGTGTATGTATATGTATATGTACATGTATTCACATGAAGTGGTGTAAAGGCTATAAACAGCCTCAAATCAGTTCACGTTAGGTCTTGCTGCTAAATGAATTCAGGTTTGGTCAGGTCTTACCAACACATCAGTTACAAATATAGAGTCTTTCGGATTTCAGAATTACAATAATTGGATAATGGACCTGTACTTGACTATAAGCAACATTTCATATAAATCTTTGGTCCCCCCCAAGATATCCACCTGCATAGAAATCACAATTCTTTTTTAGAAGGCTGTGATTTTTAAAAAATTATGGTTTGACTGATAACTAGACATCTACAAAAGAAAAATACATGTTGAAGGTTTTTTTCTTGTGTTTATATTATGCAAAATATTAAAAGAGTTTGCTATTTTCTGTGTACCTATGTCTGTTTTGGTTTTAAACAGGAAATTCTAAATAAATCATTCTCAATACATCTAGAAATCTGAGGAAACAAATTCTAGGGTTTTTTTCTTTCATTTTATTTAAACAAAAAGCTGTTGCCCATAAAATACCAAGTAACTCAACAATGTTTTGTCATTTAATGGATTTAATAAAGGTAAATGCTTGTTTGTTTTCTATTGTCTTAGCTTTAAGTCTAGTTTGAATTTTTTTTTTCTTTGTGTTTGAGCTACAAATGTGATTTTATCATTTCAGAATAGAAAAGTTTCAGACATTCCAGAAAGTGTGGGCAAGATAGTCTTGGGGATACAGGAAGATCAACACATGAAGAAACAGATTTCATCAGATATTTAGGAAGGAAAAACTATTATTTTAATGCAATGATGTGGGTATGATCTGACCTCTTTTGTGTTAATTTAAGATCTGAATGCCTGAGTAGTGTAAATGACTCTGATAGTTGATAGTAACTATCCTGATAGTTTATAGTACATTAAAAATAGTATGTTTATTATTACCCAGGGTGATTGTCAACAACTGATTATTTTAAGTATTGCATTCTCAAGATAAGTACTTCCTTTTGGAGGAATTACTTGAACAAATGCTATGTATGTGGTCAAATGATACTTAGATAGAATACCTACAGTTTTAAGCTTTGTCTTCTCAAGATACAGTGTTTGATACTCATGATAGATATTATTTAAATGTTTATTACCATCTTCATTCTCAACCAATGTATACACAGTGCCAGAATCTTCATTTTTCTACACGCTTGAATTGTCAACACATAATTTCTTTTTGTGGAGTAAAATAATTTTGAGCTCAGAGTGACCACAGAATTCATGTTAGAGAAAATGTTATACCATTGCTTGGAGTGGCCTTTAACATGGGAGAAAAAAAGCAAGGTTTTTCATATGAGAGGTTAGGAAAGGTAAGCTGGGAAAATGATATTTAGCATTAAAATAATCCCCAAGGAACACCCCTCTTCAAAGGGGAATTTGATGTCTAATAGTTACTGAACTTGGTAGCCCTTTACAAAAAACTTATCCTGTTACTTTAATGTTCTCTGTCATTGAGCAGGAAAGGAAGGTGAAGCTGGAAACCCCAACTGTACAGCCGCTTCCTCCCATACCTGTTTATTAGGTGCCTTCATTAGTTTGCAGTGCAGTCAGATGCGCATCCATTAACACTAAAGGGCCACCAGCTGCAGCTTCCAGTGTGCTGGGATTGTCTGGCTGCTCTAGTTCCCATAGGACAGAGGATACAAACGCTGTAAAAAGATACCTCGAGGACTTCATAAAACTAACTCAGGTTAGAGCATTGTAATTAAGCAATTATTAACCAAGTACCTTTCTCGATACGTTTTACTGTACTTGGTAGAGATGAGTAATTCAGGGGCCAAGGCATTCTTTCCTTTCCAGGTCCAATCCTGGCCTCCACTTCCTCTTCTCATTTCCCACCTATGGGGAGTAATGGCAGAAATTTCTTACGAAAACAGCTATCAAATGGTATTGCCGCAACTAGACCCCTCACACACGGTACTAAGAGAAACCGCTTCACTGATGAGTGAAATATAACTTGCCAGGATGGACTTAGCCAGCTGGTTAAACAATACATAGTAAAATTGGAAGCGAAGAGTGCTTGATCACTTGTTCATTTAAAACCACACTGATAGAAGTTTTGTTTGTTTTTCAAATAATAGAGTAAATAGTCCTGGGTGGGAGAGGAGTGTGATTTGAAAGGACACTGACAAAAGTTTTCCGTGGTTTGTTTTCTTTTCTCTTTTATTAATGCTTATACCTAGAATCATTTCTTGAAGGTACTTTCACTGGCTTGAAGTCTTCGCTACTTGGGAGGGTGATGAACTAACAAGGATGTTAACAGTTGGCATCATCGGGAGATCTATTTCGAAGGGTGAGTGTTGGTATATGGGAGAACGCAGGAGAACATTCTGACGTGGTAGCTGTGTTGCTGTGCAGGATTCCAGATAGAAGGGGGAAAAAAGGCCATTAGAAGACCTGGGGGTGCACAGGGGGTCAGGCTGGAATACGGGGTGCACAGCCTTGCCAAAGACAAAGTCTAGTTGCTTTCTGGTGGTGGACTTGAAGCTGCATATTTGATTTTGAGTATCAGTGGTAGTCGAAGCAGTCCTGTTGTTTTCGATTTTTTTTTTTTTTTTTTTTTTTTTTTTTTGTGT
>NW_006789285.1:291699-382064 GCF_000442215.2 Lipotes vexillifer
TTTTTTTTGCGGTACGCGGGCCTCTCACCGCTGTGGCCTCTCCCATTGCGGAGCACAGGCTCCGGATGTGCAGGCCCAGCGGCCATGGCTCACAGGCCCAGCCACTCCGCGGCATGTGGGATCTTCCCGGACCGGGGCACCCGTGTCCCCTGCATCGGCAGGTGGACTCCCAACCACTGTGCCACCAGGGAAGCCCTGATTTGTATTTTTATTGTGGCTGTGCCTCAGACTTATTATTGATGGGTAAATAGAAATGTACAGGGTTGATTTGCCTGGCTCCAAGGTCACAACAATAGCCAGCAGTAAAATTGGAACATAAACTGAAGCCTCCTGGTTCCCAGACAGGTGTCATTTCAGGCATCCCAGATGGGGAACAGGCAGCCGGCGAGCCTCAGGACTAGGTTGTGCAAGGCCACTCCCCACGGCTTCGCTCCACTTTGCCTGTGTGCAGGGATCTTTTCTGGCACCACCTCCTGCCTGACCAGCCCTCTGTTTTGGACAGAGAAAGTCATTTAGTTGACCCCGCAAGAAGTTGTACAGTTCCCAGACAGAGCCTGTCATTGGTGCTGACCCAGAAGATCTCAGCACGGTGCTCTCTGCCCTGGCAGCCATCAGTAATCTCACAGCCTGTGCTGGACTTTACTTCTTCCCTGGATTCCAGAGGAATGTGATTACGCTTCAGGATTTCCCTAGGCTTGTCCGTGCTCGTGATGATTCTTTGTGTGTCCTTGAGGACACGCCAATCGAAATGGATAGACCCGCTGAGAGTTAGGTGAGTGTGTACACACGGAAACCTGGGAGAGCGAGTTTGAACTTACCTTCCAGCAGCCCGGGGAAGTTAACGTTTATACTATAAATTTTAAACTCCATATTTTCCTGCTGCTTCCACATTCCTATGAATAGGCTGTGAGCACCTGACCCAGGTGACCAGGTGCACCAGTGTGAGGAGACTGGCCTTTGCCACAAGTTCCCCTTCTTGAACTCCCCTGACTGTGACCTAGTGACATTCAAGCACACCAGTCAAATCCGTCACACCTTTTGATTATGTGGCCCTGACCCCCTGTAAAGGTACTTGCCCGTGGGTCCTTACCTTCTTGCACCCCTCCTGGCTGATTGAGATTGTCCCTTGGCCCTCCAAGCCTCTGACCCTGTGTGGCCTCCCTGTGGCATGTCTCTCTAGGACCTGTGAGTATAATAAATATTTTCCTTTGTCCTCTTGTGACTGTACCTGACTGACCATCTCATGAGAGAATATAAAACAGTTCCTTGCTGCTTCATGACCTATCTCCCTCTTTCTTTTATGTCCTTCCCAATTGATTCCTGTTTGAACTACACCATTTTCCAGCATCATCACTGACAAACGTCAAGTACCTCTCATTTGCAAGGGACAGTGCTAGGTGCCATAAGACACTGTCTTTCAGGAGGTTGCAGTGAGCTAAGAGATTAGACGCATACATGAAAATACAGCTGTACTATAACTGCAATGCCAGTATATGATAATTGCCATGTAAGCAGGATGGGCAGTCTCTTCTGAAGGGGCAAAAGGTCATTCCCAATAGAAGTGGTTCAACAAGTCTCCTTAATAGGAGCAGGAATTCATGGGAACCATAGCATCTCAGTGTGAATGGAGTTGGTGAGAGCATCCTTGTTATATTTTCAGCCAGCATTTGAGCACCTCTAATAATGGTGAACTCACCATCTCCCAAGTACTGTGTATCTGACCACTGTTTCTACAACAGTTCTTGAGTCTGAATCTGAGCCCTGCCTTGCACTCCCAGTAGGATCCTGTTGGATAGAGAAGGAGGGCATTCCAAGCTGGAGAAATGGCAAGCACAAAGTTGTGGGGAGGAAAAGGACAAATAGTTCTGGGGTATAGTGTGAATCTGCATCAGCAGGTTTGAGGCAGGAAAGGGAAGCTGCAAGGCAAATTGTGGAGAGTATTGAATTTCAGGTTCAGGAGCTTAAAATTTATTTTGGAAACAATAGCAAGCCATGGAGCATGTCTGTCCCTTTCAAATTTTAAATTACAAAAGTAGTACAAGCTTGTTGTGGGAAAAAAACCCAAACCCTAAAATATGTGAAATCAAAGAAGAAAATCTGAAGCTTTGACCACAGGATGACAAGATCAAGGTACTGTTGTAGGAAGATGAACACAGGATGAGTTGACCTTGAGGCAGGAGGTGTGCTTCCGTGGCTGGGGTGCACCTGCCCTCAGGTGATCAAGGCTCGAATTAGCAGAGGCAATGAGGATGGGGTAGCAGGGAAGGAAGGAAGAGAGGGTGTGAAGGAAGTTCAGGCGCACTCACCATTCTTCTTCTATTGATAAAAATAAGATCTTGATTTCAAGTACTGCAGTTTCCTGAGTCCATGCCCATCATTTACCAAACATAAGATATATCAATCCATTTCTAAGATTGGAACTTAAATTATCATTAGATCATCCTACCTTCTTTTCTAAGTTTGGTGAAAGAAATGAATGTATTATTCTGGTTACTTGTAACACTAGAAGACACTTTAGGAAAAAGCAGATTTATGCTCACAGATATAAATAAAGCTGTGAAGACACTAATGGCACTGAATCTGTTTTGAAGCTTAGTGTCTGTTTGCCCTTGTCCACTCTTTTGAATCATGCTCTTTGATTTGTCTCAATTCACTTGCAAAGTATAGGAACCTTGATTATATAGGGCTTTATTTTGTTCATTCAGTAAATATTTACTGAGCATTTTCTAGGCCCTGGGGATACAGCATTGAACAATACGAAGCCCCTACCCTGATGGAGCTTATGTTTTAGTGGGAAAAGATGGACAATAAACAAATAAGTCATTACATGTTATGTCAGAGGGCAATACATTCTGTCATGAGAATAAAGCAGGAAAACTCTAGGGAGGGGTCTGGGAAGTTACTGGAATTCCCTCTCTGAGAAGATGACATTTGAGCAAAGGCCTGAAGGAGATGAAGGAGCAATCCAAGTAGCTTTCTGGGCAGGGGGCGGGGGGGAAACTACAGAAGAGAGCAGGGCAAGCCCCAAGGCACTCGTGTATTTTGAGTGTTTGATGAACAGCAAAGTGACCAGTGGCTGAGCAGAGTGAGCAGAAAAGAAAATGGAAGTGGGGTTGAGATGTGCTGGCAAGATCACAGGCATCTCATTGTAAACAGAGTGCAAAAAGGGGAACACCAATGAACAAACACATCAGCGTGACTTTAAGAATGTAGTTTCTAAGATAGATATACTGTATTCAAAATTGGTGTTTTAGTGAAGCCCTTGAGCCCTGCTTCTTGGTTTACTCTGAACTAGTGCACAATCAATGATTTTTATTCTGGCAATTTCTTTACTCTTCTGAACTCCCCATTATGGCTCTTTTATGGGGGTTCTCACCTCACCTCCCTCCCTCTAGTGGGATATAGAAGGGAAGAAAGCTGCTTTTTTAATGGTGGGTGAGTTTTTAAGTGATTTTAACGAATTTTAAAGGCACTCTATTCTGTGCCTGTTCCCATCCCTGCCGCTAGCAGTATTAACTCTGTAGTGGTATTTTCAGCAGTGGAGGTGGGGAAGACGTTCCTGGCAGCAGCCCCAATTGTCTGTCCTGACTCTCACATTTCCCCCATGGAGTTTGAAGCATCTTTTCTTTCTCTAGGATTGAATAGATGTTCTGTCCATATAAGGGGGTGGGGTGTTGTAGTGATGGAGGTTCACAGCCCTTCCTAGGTTTTTTCCCCCATTATAACCCCAGCCATGAGTCTGTTAGTTTAGCCCCAGGAAAAATGACCCTATTCATTTATTTCTAGGTTGCCTTCCTGCTTCTATTTAGAGCCTAAATAGATTGCTAGACTGTCCTCTTTATTAAATTTTGGAAACACAAGCACTTGACAATCCTTGTTCAAACCAGGACAGAGAATTTATTTAACAGCTGAATTTTAGATGGCAGATCAAATTGAAAATGAAAGAAGAGTATTCTTACTCTTTCTCAGAAAACTATCAGCAGTGGGTGGAGGAAGATTTTCAGACAAAATACTTTGAGCAAGTCTAGATTTTCTAGCCCTAGATATACAAGAAGGATTAATGAAAGAGATTCATTCAAGAGGTATTTCTAGAGTGCCTGTTTTATGGGAGACCCAATTCCAGGCACTGGGGATACAACAGTGAATAATAATAAAAACAAGAAAACACTCAGGATTCTTTTTCCCATATGTTGCATGCTCTGGTGGGGATATATAAACAATAGTGGTCATTCATGCAGTTCATCAAATATTTCTGTCTCACACATCTCTGGAACATGGTGGAATTGTACTTTGTGGTCTTGTAATTAATTCTGACTGGTTAGTTGTGAGCAGGAGTGGTGTGTAGCACTTCTGAGCTAGAGCATTTGGTTGCACATGCAAGACCCTCTGGTCTTGTTTCCTCGTTTCCTCAGCAACCAGCAATGCTCCAGATGGTTGTTGCTCTATTGACCTGAGACCCAGAGTGAAGGCAGTGTGGAGTAGAGCTCTTAGCTGACCCTTAATGGACGTGCAGTAGGAGAAAGGAATAAACTTTTGTGCTTTAAAGTCATTGAGATTTTGGAGTTGTTTGTTGTCGTGGCATAACCTGGCTTATCCTGACTGATATAGTAAGTTAAAAATAAACACAATTTTAAAAGGAGATAACTTCAAATAATGCTATATTCTATAAAGAAAACAAGACAGGCAACTGTGACAGAAAGTGCCTGGAGTATGGTATACAGGCTTCTCTAAATAGGGTGAGGAGGTTAGATTGGAACTAAGACTTGAATGGCGAGAGGGAGCTAGCTGAGGGAACATCTGGAAGAAGTGCACTGCAAATTGAAGGAAGAGCAAATCAAAAATCAAAAAATCAAAAAGAAAACCCTTTTGGTATGATTGAGAAACATCAAGGATGTTCACGGAGACTAGAGAGGGAGGAGGAAGAAGAAGTAGGTAAGAGCTAATGTTGTAGGAGTTGGCAGGTCATGGTCAAGAAATGTTGTTTGATTTTAAGACCAAGCTATCATAGGGCTTTGAGCAGAGAAGTGACGTGATCTGATTTTTATAGTAATTATTTGGGTTGCTCTGAAAAAAATGGCTGTATGGGGGAAATAATGAAAACAGGGAGACTAACTTCTAACTGGTAGTTAGGAGATTGCTGTATTTGTCCTTATCAAAGAGTATGATGGTTTGATTCAGGATGGTAGGAGATGGGGAGAAGTGGATGGAATTAAGATGCATTTTGGAGGTTGATCCTATAGGATTTGATGATTGGTTGTGGGTCATTGTGTGTGTGTGTGTGTGTGTGTGTGTGTGTGTGTTTGTGTGTGTGTTTGAGCAACTGGGTGGATTGTGTTGCTATTCAATAGAGAGATTGGGGGAATAAAAGATTTAGGTATGAAAAATCAAGTTTCTGTTTTGGACACATTGACTTTGAAATGCCTATCTATATTCATTATTCAATACATGTTGGGTATGTTTGAGATTCCAGTTCTACTAATATGAAGTAGCTTATATCAGACTAACCTTCCTGCAGATAGAAATTCTAACTTTTTATCCTTCCTCCTCCCCCAGTACTACTATTTTAAGGCATTGGAGAATGACCAAAATAAGGCAGAAACAGGAGGGGATTCAATCTTGTTAAAAGGGTGCCATACTTGTGAGATCCATATAGCTTTAACCCTGAAGGTACTTCCCAGCCCATTAAGCATGGTAACAGCTAGAACTCCAGTAGAAAGCCACAGTTCTTTTGATTTGAGGACTCAGAATATGCAGTTCAGAGCTGATGGAGCAGTTGGAAAGTAATGAGGGAAATCCTGGAAAAGTCATATCCACAGAGTAGAGTGCTCCAAATTTTATGTATAAACTCTGCTTGAATTCTTGACTGGCCCTGGGCTGTACATTCTTGGTGGAATCTTCAAGAATCCCAACAAAGCACTAGTTAGAAGGTTGAAGGAGCTGAACAGAGATTTCACTGGCTGTCTACCACAGGAGAGACAGTTTGGAGGTTGACTCAAACTAAGTTAGAAGGATTGGTAAACACCTTGGGCTTTCCATTGAACCTCCAGAAGGGCTGTCCCTTAGAAGTAAAGGCTATATCCTAGGGCTATGGGATTCGCCCCAGGCCTGAGGAGGAAACCAGCACAGACCCAACCTAACCAAGTATAAAATCAAGCCTACACAAGTTCCAGGTGATTAGCCAATAATTTAAGTGCATGATAGAACAAGAAATCAACACTCTTTAGAGGAAGATAACAGAATGCAGAGTCTCTACAATGTATCATTCATAATGTCCAGCATAAAATAAAAATTGATTATATTTGCAAAAACAAAACAAAAACAAAACCCCAGGACCCATAGTCCAAAGAAAAAGTAGTTAATAGAAACAGACACCTAGATTATGCAGAAGTCAATTACCAAAGACTTTAAAGTAGTGTTTATTCATTGTTCTTAGGCAATAGAATAATATGAAGAAGACCACTAACAATTTCATAATCAAACTGCTGAAAATCAAAGGTAAAATGATAATGTTGAAAGCAGCTAGAGAATAAAGTCACATTTTATATAGGGGAATAATGGTATGAATGATGGCTAACTTCTTATTGCAAATAGAAATCATAAATATGGGGATAAGTTAGAAGACTATTTTTTCCTTTTCTTAATTTCTTTAAAAGACAACTGGATGTATAAAGGAAAAATTATAATGTATTGTGGAGCTTTATAAAATATGATGATATAAAATATATGACAATAATAACACAAAGGATGGAGGTAAATGGAATTATACTGTGGCAAAATTCTCATTTTTACGTGAAGTGGCACAATGTTAATCTTAAACTATGATAAGTTAAGGAGTCATGTTGCAATCTTTAGAACAATCACTGAAAAATAATACAAAGAGGATAGATCAGAAATCGAATAGGAAGGAAATTAAAATGAACTAAAAAAATATTTGATTATGCCAAAAGAAGACAGGAAAGAAGTAGCAGAGTAGCAGTATACAGATGGGATAAGGATAAATCAAACAGCAGAGTGGTAGACCTAAACCCAAACATATCTATAATTAGATTGTGTGCAAAAACCCTAAACATTACAATTAAGAGGCAGAGATTGTCAGACTGAATTTAAAAAGCTTTATCCAAGCATATGCTTACTGTTTGTAAGACATAAACTTTACGAAGACAGAGCAATTGAAGTTGACAGGATGGAAAATGAATATATCACATAAACAGTATAAGACAACTGGTGTGAATATATTAATGTCAGACAAAGTAACCAAGGTAGACATATCAAAATGATGAATGGCTCAATTCATCCAGACTATATAGCAGTCATAAATATATATGTACCTGATTACAGAGGTTCAAAACATCTGAAAGTAAAACTGATAGAATTAAAGAGAGGAAAATCAAATACATAAACATGGTTGTATAATTTTACTGTTTTCCTTTTAGTAATTGATAGAATTAAATTAGACAGAAAAATTAATGAAAATACAGGTTATTTTAAAACTAATATCAAACAGAAAACATCATAATACACATTCTTTTCAAGTGGAATGGAATATTCCCCAAGGTTTATTCTTCTCTAAGCAAGAGGGAGAATCAAGGATTTATATATTTATTTAATTTACTTACTATAGAACATACAACAAGTCTAAATGAATTTCAGAAGATACTCATACAGAGTATGTTTTCTGATCACAGAGGAATTAAATTAGAAATAAAAAACAAATACACACAACACAGAACACATATACACACAGAGAGGAAATCCCCAAATATTTGGAAATTTAAAAACACAATTCTAAATACCTATGGTCAAGGAAGAATTTACAAGAGAAATTAGCAAATATTTCTAACTGAATGACGGTGAAGATATAACATCAAAATTTATGGGATGTAACAAAAGCAATGCTTAGAGGTAAATTTATATTTAAGTGCTTGTATTAGAAAAGAAGAAAGGTTTTAAATCATTGCTCTAAGTTTCCATCTTCAGAGGTTAGGAGAAGAAAAGCAAATTGAACCAAAAGTAAGTAAAAAGGAGAAAAAATAATGAAGATAAGAGCAGAAAGGAAAGAGAAAAAGGACAAACAATGGAGAAAATTCACAAAGCCAAAGGTTGATTATTTTGAAAAAATTAATAAGACTAGAAATTATACTAAGATTGACCAACAAGCAAAGATAGAAAACAAATTACCAATACCAAGAATTAAAGAGGGGGTATCACTGCAGATTCTAAACAGATCAAAAGGGTAGGGAATGCCAATTTATTTATGCCAATAAATTCCCTCAAACCCCACAAGAGAAACAAATTTCTTGATAGACATAGTTTAACAAAACCGACATAAGAAGAAATAATCTGGATAGCTTTATATGTAGATAATAAATTGAATTCATTATCAAAAATCTATCCACAAAGAAGTTTCCTGGCTTAAATGACTCCATTTCTTGTGGCCTTGAGGACTTATAGGTGTTATCCTCTAAGCAAAAGAGAGAATCAAGGATTCATTCGTTTAATTTATTTAATACTTGTATAGTAGTTATGTGCCTGGCATTGTTCTAAGCACTTTAGAAATGATAACGTATTTGTCGGATGTTTACGGTGGTAAGGACATGGAGAGATGAAGAAACGTTTCAGGAATGATTACCTCCTACAATATATGCTATCTACTTAACAGAACTGAACGCTTCTGGCTGTTTTCTGCCCACAGATGACAGAAATTTGTGGGCAAACTGGAACATGCTTTCAAATGTGTACTCTGAAGTTGTGATCAATCAATCGGTGTCATATTCTCATTTTCTTTCTGCATGAAGAGTAGAATGCAATTGTTAAAATCCGGAATATGAGGCCTAGTTGTGTTGCTTTCTGTTCCCTGCTCTTGCCTCATCATTTTCTGCCTTTCAAATTCATGCCGTCTGTTCCCTTGCATCTCTACATGTCAAATCTTATCTCTTCATCACAATTTATTCCTAATATTGACCCCTGATTTGTCTTTGTATAAACCCTTTTCATATTGCATATTGTAGGGGTTTAATAAGCATTTTTTGAATTGTGTGAATAGATGAATGAATGAAGGCAGGTGTCTATTATGTTAGATGATGCAAAGAAGCAACCTCCTCTTTGCAGCTTCATCCTTACTGGTATCGTGTTTTTATGACTAGAAATTAACTCTGAATAAAATGTCTAGTTTGGCTGCACAACAATGACTAGCATTTAATATAATTGCTATTACAGAGCAATTTTGCAGCACTTGAGAGTGGATTGCCTTATTGATTTGATTTTGTAATTGATGTATGCCAACAAGAAGTTAATGTTTCATAAAAGATTAATTGGAGGGGCTTCCCTGGTGGCGCAGTGGTTGAGAGTCCGCCTGCCGATGCAGGGGGCACGGTCCGGGAAGATCCCACATGCCGCGGAGCAGCTGGGCCCGTGAGCCATGGCCGCTGAGCCTGCGCGTCCGGAGCCTGTGCTCCGCAACGGGAGAGGCCACAGCAGTGAGAGGTCCGCGTCACACACACACACACACACACACACACACACACACACAAAAAGATTAATTGGAGGTATTTTTCTAAGCATTTATGAGAGATCTTTTTTTCCTGTGTTTGGAACACAGTACTAGGCCTTACTGGGTCTTCAACAGTTCATCCAGATATTGTTCTGATAGAAAAAAAGCATGCTAGCAGTTGATAAGCTTTCTGGGTCCTATCTTTTTTTTTTTTTTTTAAGAAGATGTTGGGGGTAGGAGTTTATTAATTAATTTATTTTTGCTGTGTTGGGTCTTCGTTTCTGTGCGAGGGCTTTCTCTAGTTATGGCAAGCGGAGGCCACTCTTCATCGCAGTGTGAGGGCATCTCACTATCACGGCTTCTCTTGTTGTGGAGCACAGGCTCCAGACGCACAGGCTCAGTAGTTGTGGCGCATGGGCTTAGTTGCTCCGCGGCATGTGGGATCCTCCCAGACCAGGGCTCGAACCCATGTCCCCTGCATTAGCAGGCAGATTCTCAACCACTGCACCACCAGGGAAGCCCCCCCTCTGGGTCCTGTATTAATTCCTTCATTCCTTAGACAACATATTTGTTAATTATTAAATATGTAATTGTGCTAAATCATAAATGGTAATTGCTCAAAGGCTATTGATGTAAATGAATGCAGTAGTCTCTGTTGTTTCATGGGGTGAGGTGTGAGTAAGGCTTTTCAAAGTCCCCTATCTTCAGAACCACCTGCTACGTATACAAACCGTAGGCTCATCATTTTCCATTTTTGACTTATATCCTGTAGTAATCAAGGATTGGCTTGGAAACAGTACAGGCACAGACCATGATTATGAGCACAGATACTATTCGAAAAATAAATGAAAAAATTGTTGTAGAAAACCTATGACTAAGGCATTGTATCTATTTGGCCAAAGTAGAATGCAGTGACACAGCAGGTATTAAGAAGCAGGAAATTTTTTTTTGCAAGATACTTTCTTTTAGGCATCTAATTTGCTAACTTTTAATTGAGAATTTCTGATTACCTTGTGTGTGTGTTTTTGGTTTTGGTTTTTTTTTTGCGGTACGTGGGCCTCTCACTCTTGTGGCCTCTCCTGTTGCGGAGCACAAGCTCAGGATGCGCAGGCTCAGCGGCCATGGCTCACGGGCCCAGCCGCTCCGTGGCATGTGGGATCCTCGTGGACCGGGGCACGAACCCGTGTCCCCTGCAACGGCAGGCGGACTCTCAACCACTGCGCCACCAGGGAAGCCCTGTGTGTGTGTTTTAAATGTTTTTTTTGACAATGATCCTGACTTTTAAAAAATATTTATATTTATTTATTCATTCATTTATTCATTTATTTATTTATTTATTTTGGCTGTGTTGGGTCTTCATTGTGGCATGCAGGATCTTTGTTGTGGCATGCGGGATCTTTTTATTGAGGTACGTGGGCTTCTCTCTAGTTGTGGCATGTGGGTTTTCTATCTCTATTGTGGCGCCCAGGCTCCAGAGCATGTGGTCTCTGTAGTTCGTAGCATGTGGGCTCTCTAGTTGAGGCCCATGGGCTCAGTAGTTGTGGTCCATGGGCTTAGTTGCTCTGTGGCATGTGGGATCTTAGTTCCAGGGATCTACAACCAGGGATCGAACCCATGTCCCCTGCATTGAAAGGAGGATTCTTTAGCACTGGACCACCAGGGAAGTCCCTGTGTGTGTGTTTAAGTGTTACCAGAGAACTAGCTTACTCAAGAATGAAAAATTACAAATCATTATATGACCTACTTGAAGAGGTTGAGCGTGATTTGTTGACAATCCCCCGGTTGCAAAGGTAATTTTGAATCTTTCCATCTTTAAATAATGGCATTTAAGATAATAATGTGCCTCCCCACTCTACCGTCAAGTAGTATATGACTTGCTCCATGGTGCAAAGAAATAATGTCATGAAGTAAAATTTAGCCGTCTTTGAATTCTTAATACCCTTACAAGCATTATGCAATTTCTATAATATCCATAGATTATAGCCTACTTTTCTTCTTGTGGTTCTTTTCTGGCAAAGAGAGAAAGAAAAATGATGATACAAATGAGATATTTTACTGCAATGGAAAATATATTGAAATAGAATATTATAAAGTCAGAGTCTGAAATGTAGGGGCAGTAGTCAAAGAGGATGGAGGAAGACCAGAAGGGAATTCTTCAAAGATGCCATGGGAAACAAAATTTTAAGAAGTGGGTGCTCAGTAGAAATGAGTGCTTTAGGAAAGACAGAAAGATGTTGCAAATAGAGAAAAAGTCATTAAATGTGGTGATAGTTAAAATAGCAACAACAGTTTATGATAGAAAACTGCTTCCATTTTATCCTTTTTTATGGAATGATAATGTTTTATAGATTTTAATTCTTAGAGTGTTATCCCTCAGTTTGAAAAGGAATGAAAATCTGACTTTTCTTTCTTTTAAAAAAGTTTAGTACAGTATAAGATGGCTCATTTAACAAGTGCTGTGCAGCACAGGAATTATTTACAAAGTTAATTATCTGTTTAAGAATCTACTTTAATCTAAACCTTTAGTATATGAGAGTATATTTACATATATCTGAAACCTTTTAACTCTAATGTATGATATAAAGGAATCAAGCTCATCCAGCACATTCACATGTTCACAGCTCTGATGCAGCTCTAATTTATCAGTTATCTTTTGTATCAAATGTAATAAAAAGATTGAATTTGCTATTGTTTTTGCTTGTCATGGATATTAATCAAAATCTGCGACTTATACTGAAGCAGGAAAACATTTTTGTTAATTTTATCTCATTAAAAAAGAAATAAGCTGCTCACTTTCATTTTAATCTTTTAAAGTTTTTTTTCTTTCTTTACTGTTTCTACCCATTTTTACTGTATCTATTTTTGTTAGCTTTTATTTCTTACCTTTTGTTGTCATTTCCTGTTTCATTCTGAGAGTTTGTCTCTTGCCTTTTCCCAACATCAGTACTTGAGTTTTTGCTATTTTGTTTCTTGCATTCTTTTTACTCTAGCTTAAAGTTATCTGCATATACTTGTTTCCTTTTTTATTTCTTTTTATTCTTTCAATCATCTTTTACTTATTTATCGTTACAGCCCCTGAGTTATAATTGTTATTTTGTAATAGCTTACTATTAATCTGAACTGAAAAATCCATATATATCTTCACTCACTGTCCTCTAATCTATTTTGACTTCCTTCTTTTCATTTCTTTATTTTACTCTTCTTTTCCTATACTAGTTTCTCCCACTTTGTAATTGTTGGTGTTTTTTTCTTTGGACTAGTAGAACTAAACTTTTTTACTTTATAACTTTATAGGAGGGAATGAAAATAGTGAAGAGAAGAGAACATTCTGCTTTTCCATCACAATAAATAGGAAGGTATTATGGAACTTTAATTTGTTTCTTCTTTTCAGGGTGAGAGCTTCAAAAAGATGTATAAGCAGTATTAAATCCTGGAAGATAGCCTCATGTAGTCTGTCTGTTTTCCCCAATTTCTATTCCCTCTTTTTGTTTTAATCTAAACAGGTTCTTGGATAGTTGATCCCGCATTCTTAGTGTTCTTTTTAATTTGACTTGTTCTTCAATTAAAGTCCTTTGTTAGTACTTGGCACTCATATAACACGCCGTACATATCAGTTGAGTTAATTTGAGCTACGATCTAATGTACCGGCTTCATCACCATCTAAATACACGCCCAAACCTCTAATTTCTGGAAGGGTAATGGTGATACCAAATTGGATCTTGTGGGATGGAGTAAAGCCAGGGTAGCCTAAAACCCTCTGGGGGTGCAGGTGGGAATTACGTTTTCTCGCTAGTAAATAACATTTGATATTTAATAAGTTTTCTCTCCTAGTTTCTCAAGTAATAGGAGATCCCCAAGGGAACTGAACTGGTTAATACAGACTGTATTAATTCTCCTCTGTGAAATACAAGTTAGCTTCAATCATTTAATAGATACAAGTTACCCCCAAAGTATTTTATAAATGATGCATTTAAAAACAGTGAAATACAAATAGTTTCTTTGTATCATTAAGATTTGCTAAAACCCAGGACAAGGGGTTGAAAAGAACGGTGGGGAACAATGTGTGTATGTGTGTGTGTGGGGGTATATAAGCTGAGTTTTACAGGAGGTCCAGTATGCATGTCTCCTACTATCCATAGTCCTGGGTGCTCAGACCCCTGGACCAGAAGTGACTGAGTTTTTTTTTTTAATTGGATTATAATTTCTTTACAATGTTGTGTTAGTTTCTGCTGTACAATGAATTGAATCAGCTATATGCATACCTATATCCCCTCCCTCTTGGACCTCCCTTCCACATCTGAGCTTCTGAGATATGTTACTGCTTTATGCTTCAGTAGCTCAAGCAATTCAATTTGGCTTCTATGTTTCCCATTTCCATTCTAAAAGTCATGCAAGATCATGTCTAACGGAGTTTCTTTCATAAATTCATTTCTCAATCTCTTTATTTCCTTTTTCCCCTGACTATGACTTTGGCTGGATTGAGCCTGGATCTGCTTAAAATTCAAAAAATCTAATTTGGGACAGAACCTAGAACAAAAACATGTTGGGCTGCTTTATTTATTGTTGAAAGGAAGAGTGACAAATTATCACACCGTTATTGAGTTTGGCGACCAACGAGCAAGGGAAAAAAATGTGAGGCCATTTTGCCTTGTCTTTATATCTCACCCTTTTCTCTTTCCTATTATGTATTACTTTTTCAGAATGATATGGGTCCACAGGCCCAATCCACTGTGTAGCTGGAGCCTCTGCCTGTTTGGTAAATGTGCTCATGTGGAATAATTTGAACAGCTTAAAATTTTAGTCTGTTCAAACACCAATACCTTGCGGGGGTAGTTTTGATTGACTTACTCCCTTTGGGTAAATTACTCATTATTTCAGATTTCCTCCCCAAAATGTCATCTTGAGGTATGGTAGAAGAGTGTGCCTTTCATGATCTGCTTGGTGTCCAGTGGCTCATCCTGTCTCCATGGGCTTTGTCCCTTTCATTCTGGCTCTTGTTTATCGTCAAGATTGGCAGCTGATAAAACTCCTGATTTGGTTCCTCTTAGATCGTTCAGGTGTGGTGGTAATCCCTGGCTGATTGGGCTCTCTGGGTCTTGACTGGTTCATCTGTTGGCTCCTACCCTAGGTGTTCCACCTCTTCTTTGCCATGGCTGGCCTCAGCCAGGTGTGGGCTCTCCACTCAGTTTCCTTCGGTGGTGTTCTGTCATCTCTAGGGTCATTCAGGAACTTAGGCTGGTCTTCAAGATGTGGTTTTCAAGGGCACCCCTCTCATTAATATCCAGCTGCCAGACAGAGGACAAGAGGATGGACAAGGCATACTTGCTTCTAGCTACCTCTGCTTGGAATTAGCACACATTATTTCTGGTTATATTCCATTGGTGAGAATGTTGGAATCTTAAGATCTGAGTCTTAATATTCTACTGCTTACTTGCTCAGTAACCCTCACTGGGCATGGTAATAGATTAAATTGTACAATTTCAAGTGTTTTTTTTGAGCCTTTGATCTGCCCTCTCCACCTCCTAAAGACTCTCTTTTTACCCTTTCTGAGTGCGTCTGTTCTCTTTCTGCTTTCACAGACACACAGTAATTTTCATTAAGTTACTGCTTTTATCAACACTGTGCTTAGCATAATGCCTGATATATAGATACACAATAACTATTTTTTGAATAGATGTTAGACAAACGAAAATATGAAGTGAAAAATTATACTTAATCTTACCCCAGAGAAATAACTATTTCTGGCGTGTCTTTTTCCTCAGTATCCCTCTCTTTGAAATTATTTTGCAAAAGTGAAATTCAATTAAGTATTTTCTTTCTTATTGAGCAGTATTTTTATAAACATCTATCCTTGTCAAGAAATATGTATTTTCAAAATTTTTAATGCATAGTGCACACTCAATTTTAGTGTATGCTTAGTGTTCCATTGGGTGTGTCCAACATAATTTAATAGTTTCCTTAAATTTGGGGATATTTCCCATTTTCCTCTTTCATAAAGTTTCAAATGATATTCATGTACATGCATTTTGAAAAAAATCTATGCTCCTTTGCTCAATTATTTCTTTCCTAGAATCGGAATTTGTGAGTTAAAAAATATGCAAATTTTGTGGGCTTCCCTGGTGGCGCAGTGGCTGAGAGTCCGCCTGTCGATGCAGGGGACACGGGTTCATGCCTCTGTCCAGGGAGTTCCCACATGCCGCAGAGCGGCTGGGCCTGTGAGCCATGGCCGCTGAGCCTGCGCGTCCAGAGCCTGTGCTCCGCAACGGGAGAGGCCACAACAGTGAGAGGAAATATATATATATATATATGCAAATTTTTGAGTTGTTATTTATTGCCAGTTTGTCCTATGAACTTTGATTTTTCAACTTGAAGAAATATCTGTTTATTAAAAAGCAGCTATAATCTTTGACCCATTAATTGGGAGAATGTATCCTATAGAAATAAAAGTGGTTTTATGTAAACGTATGTGTAAATATTTATGGGACTTGTAGCAGCAAATAGCTGGAATCAATGTGAATGACCACAAATAAGAAAAAGGCTGAATAAAATGTGGACCATCCATGCTACATAGTATTATGTAGCCATTAAAATTTTCTATGTCTGTTGACCCATGGTGATGTCCATGATGCTAAGGGAGAAGTACAAGTTCCAGAGTAATGTGCCTGGTATAATTTTGTATTTGTAAAACCAAAAAGCAAAACACATGCACACATATATACATATAATCACACTTTATATGTGTATATACTTTTTAAATTTGTTTGAACACAGAGAAAGTTGTGACAATCCTTTCACTCAGGTTTTTAAAACTGTATCTTAGGCAGTGTGTGTGAATACATCTTTTTATTGTTTCACATGTTACAATAGGGAAGTTTTACTTTTGTAGTAAAAAGTTAAAAACAAAAATCAAGAAAAACATCACAGCCCTAACAAACCACTCTAACTTTTCTGCAAACTGCTTTCTGGACTAGAGAGCTTCCTGCAGTCCCCAGAGGAATTTCAGAGCTTTGAAGCATGTGCCCTGAAGTTGGGATGACTTTTATAGTTAACTTAATTGGTATATTATTTTATGCAAGGTAACAGCTAAACTATTGGGATTTCTCCAGTTATTGATGTTCTGAGGTGATCATCCTCAGAAAGACCGCTGAAAATAATGGTCTGCTTACATCCTGGCCTGGTTCATGTCAAACAACCAATTTTTCAGAAGAGGAAATAGTGAATGAAATAGCAAAAGTGTATCAATTTAGGAAATTATTTTTAGAACTTATCTATAACTTTCAGTAGATAAGAGGAAGGAACAAATTTTGCAGCAGCTAAAAATATAGAATCAGGGTGAAACAATAAGGTGTACTAAATTATGCTTTTGGCAACTCATCAGATTTATGAAGATTTTGATTGAAATTTCATCTTTGTAAGGGAGAGCAGTAAGTTTTAAAAGGAAAAAACTTTTGTATGTTTTAGAAATTTTAAAGTGTGGTACTATAGAAAAATCATTTTAAAAGGAGATATTTTAGTAATTTAAAGAACATAAAATGAGTACCTGATTTAGAAAGTAAAATTGGTTATTGCTCATGGATAAGAGTTTGATAATTGAAAGCCTCTGAACAGACAACACAGTAACTTAAATATAATAGTTGATCAGTTTATAAATGTGTACCAAGGATATTTTGAAAATATCTGTTGAAGTGAGTTCCTGGAAAGCTGTACTTATACCTGATTAGCCAGTAAACAAAATATATTTGAGTTAAATTATAAATGATAATCATAAATGCTAGTATACATGCTGATTTGTGAATGTTTGTTAAATATTACTAGATTAGGGGTCTGAACACTACAATGTTAATATTATTTTTAAACGGTTATATTTCAGCTGCACATATAAATAGTTTTATCCATGGTATATGTTGAAATTATTCTACTCCTGTAAGAGTTTCAGAATTTAAACTCTGCTATAAATTCAACATAGGTCATAAATGAGTGGTAACATAAGTTAATGAATAAGGCAGATTTGATCTTATATTTTCTAAAACTTTAAAATCAATAAAATTTAAAGCATTTTTTATTCAAAAAATTTAAAGCATTTATACAACTTCATAAGCAAAGAACTTTAAAGTACTCAATGAAATTGGATGCCGAAATAGAAATGAAAAGCTTCTATGGTGGTTATTGGTGACCATCATATGTATCAGTATATAATTCTTTCTATAATCCCATTGTTCCCCATTGGTAAGGTCAGTGGGAGTACCACATCTCTCTGAAGCAAGCTTTTTTTTTTCAACATCTTTATTGGAGTATGATTGCTTTACAATGGTGTGTTAGTTTCTGCTTTATAACAAAGTGAATCAGCTATACATATACATATATCCCCATATCTCCTCCCTCTTGCATCTCCATCCCACCCTCCCTACCCCACCCCTCTAGGTGGTCACAAAGCACCGAGTTAATCTCCCTGTGCTATGTGGCTGCTTCCCACTAGCTACCTATTTTATATTTGGTAGTATATATATGTCCACGCCACTCTCTCACTTCATCCTAGCTTACCCTTCCCCGTCCCTGTGTCCTCAAGTCCATTCTCCTTCCCCCTCCCTGTGTCCTCAAGTCCATTCTCTATGTCTGTGTCTTTATTCCTATCCTGCCCCTAGGTTCTACATAACCATTTTTTTTTTACATTCCATATATATGTGTTAACATACGGTATTTGTTTTTCACTTTCTGACTTACTTCACTCTGTATGACAGGCTCTGTGTCCATCCACCTCACTACAACTAACTCAATTTCGTTTCTTTTTATGGCTGAGTAATATTCCATTGTATATATGTGACACATCTTTATCCATTCAGCATGCGATGGACACTTAGGTTGTTTCAATGTCCTGGCTATTGTAAATAGAGCTGCAATGAACATTGTAGTACATGACTCTTTTTGAATTATGGTTTTCTCAGGGTATATGTCCAGTAGTGTGATTGCTGGGTGACATATGGTAGTTCTATTTTTAGTTTTCTAAGGAAGCTCGATACTGTTCTCCATAGTGGCTGTATCAATTTACATTCCCACCAGCAGTGCAAGAGGGTTCCCTTTTCTCCACACCCTCTCCAGCATTTATTGTTTGTAGATTTTTTGATGATGGCCATTCTGACTGGTGTGAGATGATATCTCCCTGTAGTTTTGATTTGCATTTCTCTAATGATTAGTGATGTTGAGCATTCTTTCATGTGTTTGTTGGCAATCTGTATATCTTCTTTGGAGAAATGTCTATTTAAGTCTTCTGTCCATTTCTGGATTGGGTTGTTTGTTTCTTTGATATTGAGCTGCATGAGCTGCTTGTAAATTTTGGAGATTAATCCTTTGTCAGTTGCTTCATTTGCAAATATTTTCTCCCATTCTAGGGTTGTTTTTTCATCATGTTTATGGTTTCCTTTGCTGTGCAAAAGACTTTAAGTTTCATTAGGTCCCATTTGTTTATTTTTGTTTGTATTTCCATTTCTCTAGGAGGTGGGTCAAAAAGGATCTTGCTGTGATTTATGTCATGGAGTGTTCTGCCTATGTTTTCCTCTAAGAGTTTGATAGTTTCTGGCCTTACATTTAGGTCTTTAATCCATTTTGAGTTTATTTTTGTGTATGATGTTAGGGAGTGTTCTAATTTCATTCTTTTACATGTAGCTGTCCAGTTTTCCCAGCAACACTTATTGAAGAGGCTGTCTTTCCCCCACTGTACATTCTTGCCTCCTTTATCAAAAATAAGGTGACCATATGTGTGTGGGTTTATCTCTGGGCTTTCTATCCTGTTGCATTGATCTATATTTCTGTTTTTGTGCCAGTACCATACTGTCTTGATAACTGTAGCTTGGTAGTATAGTCTGAAGTCAGGGAGCCTGATTCCTCCAGCTCCATTTTTCTTTCTCAAGATTGCTTTGGCTATTCAGGGTCTTTTGCGTTTCCATACAAATTGTGAAATTTTTTGTTCTAGTTCTGTGAAAACTGCCAGTGGTAGTTTGATAAGGATTGCATTGAATCTGTAGATTGCTTTTGGTAGCATATATAGGAGGTTTAATTTGCTATCAACTTCTTTCTTAGGACTACTTTGGGTGCATCCCATAGGTTTTGGGTCATGTGTTCTCGTTGTCATTTGTGTCTATGGGTTTCTTTATTTCATCTTCGATTTCTTTAGTGAGCTCTTGGTTATTTAGTAGCATATTGTTTAGCCTCCATGTTTTTGTGTTTTTTACAGTATTTTTCCTGTAATTTCTTTCTAATCTCATAGCGTTGTGGTCAGAAAAGATGCTTGATATGATTTCAATTTTCTTAAATTTACCAAGGCGTGATTTGTGACCCAAGATGTGATCTATCCTGGAGAATGTTCCATGAGCACTTGAGAAGAAAGTGCATTCTGTGGTTTTTGAATGGAATGTCCTATAAATATCAGTTAAGTCTGTCTTGTTTAATGTATCATTTAAAGCTTGTGTTTCCTCATTTACTTTCATTTTGGATGATCTGTCCATTGGTGAAAGTGTGGTGTTAAAGTCCCCTACTATGATTGTGTTACTGTCGATTTCCCCTTTTATGGCTGATAGCATTTGCCTTATGTATTGAGATGCTCCTCTGTTGGGTGTATAAATATTTATAATTATTATATCTTCTTGGATTGATCCCTTGATCATTATGTAGTGTCCCTCTTGGTTTCTTGTAATAGTCATTATTTTAAAGTCTATTTTGTCTGATATGAGAAGTGCTACTCCAGCTTTCTTTTTATTTCCATTTGCATGGGATATCTTTATCCATCCCCTCACTTTCAGTCTGTATATGTCCCTAGGTATGAAGTGGGTCTCTTGTAGATAGCATATATATGGGTTTTGTTTTTGTATCCATTCAGCCAGTCTGTGTCTTGTGGTTGGAGCATTTAATCCATTTACATTTAAGGTAGTTATTGATATGTATGTTCCTATTACCATTTTCTTAATTGTTTTGGGTTTGTTATTGTAGGTCTTTTCCTTCTTTTGTGTTCCCTGCCTAGAGAAGTTCCTTTAGCATTTGTTGTAAAGCTGGTTTGGTGGTGCTGAATTCTGTTAGCTTTTGTTTGTCTGTAAAGGTTTTAATTTTTCTGTCGAATCTGAATGAGATACTTGCTGAGTAGAGTAATCTTGGTTGTAGGTTTTTCCCTTTCATCACTTTAAATATGTCCTACCACTCCCTTCTGGCTTGCAGAGTTTCTGCTGAAAGATCAACTGTTAACCTTACGGGGATTCCCTTGTATGTTATTTGTCGTTTTCTCTTGCTGCTTTTAATATTTTTTCTTTGTATTTAATTTTTGATAGTTTGATTAATATGTGTCTTGGCACGTTTCTCCTTGGATTTATCCTGTATGGGACTCTCTGCACTTCCTGGACTTGATTAACTATTTCCTTTCCCATATTAGGGAAGTTTTCAATTATAATCTCTTCAAATATTTTCTCAGTCCCTTTCTTTTTCTCTTCATCTTCTGGGACCCCTGTAATTCGAGTGTTGGTGAGTTTAATGTCCCAGCGGTCTCTGAGACTGTCCTCAATTCTTTTCATTCTTGTTTCTTTATTCTGCTCTGCGGTAGTTATTTCCACTATTTTATCTTCCAGGTCACTTATCTGTCCTCCTGCCTCAGTTAATCTGCTATTGATTTCTTCTAGAGAATTTTTAATTTCATTTATTGTGTTGTTCATCATTGTTTGTTTGCTCTTTAGTCCTTCTAGGTCCTTGTTAAATGTTTCTTGTATTTTCTCCATTCTATTACCAAGATTTTGGATCATTTTTACTATCATTACTCTGAATTCTTTTTCAGGTAGGCTGCCTATTTCCTCTTCATTTGCTTGGTCTAGTGGGTTTTTGCCTTGCTCCTTCATCTGCTGTATGTTTCTCTGTCTTCTCATTTTGCTTAACTTACTATCTTTGGGGTCTCCTTTTCACAGGCTGCAGGTTCATAGTTCCCGTTGTTTTTGGTGTCTGCCCCCAGTGGCTAAGGTTGGTTCAGTGGGTTGTGTAGGCTTCCTGGTGGAGGGGACTGGTGCCTGTGTTCTGGTGGATGAGGCTGGATCTTGTCTTTCTGGTGGGCAGGACCACGTCCCGTGGTGTGTTTTGGTGTGTCTGTGACCTTATGATTTTAGGCAGGCTCTTTGTTAACGGGTGGGGTTGTGTTCCTGTTTTGCTAGTTGTTTGGCATAGGGTGTCCAGCACTGTAGCTTGCTGGTCGTTGAGTGAAGCTGGGTGTTGGTGTTGAGATGGAGATCTCTGGGAGAGCTTTCGCCATTTGATATTATGTGGATCCGGGAGGTCTCTGGTGGACCAATGTCCTGAACTTGGCTCTCCCACCTCAGAGGCACAGGCCTGACACCCGGCTGGGGCACCAAGACCCTGTCTGCCACATGGCTCAGAAGAAAAGGGAGAAAAAAAGAAAGAAAGAAAGAAAAAATAAAGTTATTAAAATAAAAAAAATAATTATTAAAAATAAAAAATATTAAGAATAAAAAAAGAAAAGGAAAGAAAGAAGAGAGCAACCAAACCAATAAACAAATCCACCAATGATAACAAGTGCTAAAAACTATACTAAAAAAAAAGAAAAAACAAAAGAAAACCAGACAGAGCCCTAAGATAAATGGTAAAAGCAAAGCTATACAGAAAAAAAATCACACAAAGAAGCATACACATACACACTCACAAAAAGAGAAGAAAGAAAATAATATATATATCATTGCTCCCAAAGTCCACTTCCTCAATTTGGGATGCTTCATTGTCTATTCAGGTATTCCACAGATGCAGGGTACATCAAGTTGATTGTGGAGATTTAATCCGCTGCTCCTGAGGCTGCTGGGAGAGATTTCCCTTTCTCTTCTTTGTTCGCACAGCTGTCCAGGTTCAGCTCTGGATTTGGCCCCGCCTCTGCGTGTAGGTCAACTGAGGGTGTCTGTTCTTAGCTCAGACAGGACAGGGTTAAAGGAGCAGTTGATTAGGGGGCTCTGGCTCACTCAGGCTGCGGCGGGGGAGGGGTACGGAGTGCCGTGCGAGCCTGCGGCTGCAGAGGCTGGCATAACGTTGCAACAGCCTGAGGTGCGCTGTGTGTTCTCCCGTGGAAGTTGTCCCTGGATCACGGAACCCTGGCAGTGGCGGGCTGCACAGGTTCCCCGGAGGGGAGGTGGGGATATGACCCGTACTCGCACACAGGCTTCTTGGTGGCTGCAGCAGCAGCCTTAGCATCTCATGCCCGTCTCTGGTGTCCACGCTGATAGCCGCGGCTCGTGCCCGTCTCTGGAGCTCATTTAGGCGGTCCTCTGAATCCCTTCTCCTCGCGCACCCCGAAACAGTGTTCTATTGCCTCTTCGGCAGGTCCAGAGTTTTTCCTGGACTCCCTCCCGGCTAGCTGTGGCGCACTAACCCCTTCAGGCTGTGTCCACGCCGCCAACCCCAGTCCTCTCCCTGCGATCCGACCGAAGCCAGAGCCTCAGCTCCCAGCCCCCGCCCGCTCCGGCGGGCGAGCAGACAAGCCTCTCGGGCTGGTGAGTGCTGGTCGGCACCGATCCTCCGTGTGGGAATCTCTCCGCTTTGCCCTCCGCACCCCTGTTGCTGCGCTCTCCACCGCGGATCCGAAGCTTTCCCCCTCCGCCACCCAGTCTCCGCCTGCGAAGGGGCTTCCCAGTTTGTGGAAACCTTTCCTCCTTCACAGCTCCTTTCCACTGGTGCAGGTCCATCCCTGTTCTTTTGTCTCTGTTTTTTCTTTGCCCTATCCAGGTACGTGGGGGAGTTTCTTGCCTTTTGGGAGGTCTGAGGTCTCCTGCCAGCATTCAGTAGGTGTTTTGTAGGCGTTGTTCCACATGTAGATGTATTTCTGAGGTATTTGTGGGGAGGAAGGCGATCTCCACGTTTTACTCTTCCGCCATCTTGGAAGTCTCGCTCCTGAAGCAAACTTTTACAAGCTGTCCTGGTGCAGCACCCAAAGCTGTAAATAAATATAGTTCTGCTATTGGGCGAGGCAAGTGTATCATTAGTTAACATGCAGAGAAGTGCAGTTCCTGCCTACTCCTCATTATGGGTTTGATGTGGGCTATGGCTTTTCCACAGAGACTTTGGATTCTAAATGATCTTTTACTACTTGCTGTATTTTAAGGAGAGCCTGCCTTCTCTCTGCAGATTTCATCAATGTATACTTTATCAGAATGCACAGTTTAAAACATTCACTTATTCAAGTTTATCTAACACAGATAACTGCTAATTTGTTTCTGCTGCATTTGGGATAATCTATCCCCAGGCCTTTCTGTGTTATCTTGAATAATTGAGAGCCTGCTGGTACACAGAGCCACAGTGCTATAGGAGCTGCTGCTGAGCTTCCAGGAGGCTCCCTTTACTGGAGGAAGATTGAGAGTGATTCTGGCTGGCTAGAAAAAATGTCCCTGAAGGCGGTAATAGACCTTAAGAAAGGAAATCTGTTTCATCAAGACAGAATAATGATTCTTATGTAAGGAAGGTAAATATTTTTCAAGTATCATTTTATTTTTTAACATTCTTTAGTTTATCAACTTTCAGTAGGAGGCTTTCTGAGTCTTAGTTTTTTCTCATTTATAAAATGAAGTAGTAATAACTGCCTTCAATTCTACAGTTTGGTGAAGATCAAGTAGTTAGGGGGATGCAAAAGCTCCTATAAATTATAAATTTGTGCACCATTCGAAGGCATTATTTTCTTTCTTGGTGTTGTTTTTTTTTGCCTTTTTATTACTTTGATAACTTCCTGAACGAAATACTACTACTTGAATACAACATATACCTAACTATGTTACATAGTTAGAGGACTTTTTAAAAATTTAATTTCTCATTAACTTGAATTTTTATCTTTTATTTTTTTCTGTGCAGAAAGGAAATCAGCCTGCAGTCACTCATGTCCAGTTTCAAAATTATCTTGTAGAATTAAGTAGTTGAGGCTTTGCAGAAGCTTGGGGAACATGAGGAATGGCAGGTGAGTGCCCATTCCTTCTGGATGTGCAATTCCTAAGGAAAAAGTTATATTGCCCACTTCCAGTTAGTTGTGCCTTGGAACCGGGTCCAGGCACAGGTGCAGGGGTCCCTGAAGACGCACCTGCAGTCCCAGAGGCAGTGCTTTCCTTTAGCCACTTTTCCATTGAGCCAGAGTGTGTGACCTCTTTCTGCCGCAGGTTCTCAAAGTGATTGTATTTCACTGCTCTCATGAACACATCTTGTAAAAGAAACAACGTTGTCTTTTAAACTTGTGCTCCTGTTGACAAGAAAAATAAAACCCAGTCTACTTTCAGGACCTTAAGTCCTGAAAAGGATTCTTAACAAAAATGAAAACGATTGACTTCTCTTATGTCCTAATGAGAAGTCAGTCCTCTCCATTTTTGTTAAGAATGCTTTTGTATCAACTTCCCATTTTTCTTGTAGAAGTACAGCATATTATGAAGAAAGAGAATCAGTATTGATAAATAGGCCATTTATGCTTTTTCTGTCTGGGACTAGAAAATTCTAACTAGCAGGGCTGGTTAAATAGAGAATTCTAAAACGCATAATGAGAAGATGCTTGTTAAATCCACTTTTTAATGCTTGTTCTTTGTTTTCATTATTATTATAATCATGACATGCAATACCCATCTTATGTATGTGGCAGCTTGCAACTTTTTGGTCTGCTGTGCCTTCCTATATATTTTATGCCTGGCTATGTCAGTAACACAGATATTATTAAATAAGGCCTGGATTTATTTTATTTCCATCTATAGGTTATGCTCAAGTTCAAAGCTTATAGAGATGAAGGGAATTTAGACCAATTATTTTCATATGATTTATAACAAAAAAGCACTTGTGAATTCTTTTGTGTCAGTAGTGAGGGTAAGAAATCTATTTGCATTTTTGCTTATATATATTATTTGACCAAATAAATATAGGCTGAATGTTTAGTTTTTTAATCAGAAATTAAGTGTGGTGCTAAATGAAATAGGTTAGATTCTCTAGATTCTCTCTCTCTCTCTTTTTTTTTTTTTTTTTTGGAGCAGAGAAAGTTTTATTGCAGGGCCAAGCGAGGAGAATGGGCAGCTCATGGCTTGTGTCAAAAAACCTGAACTCCCCGATGGTTTTCAGGGAGTAGTTTTTATAGAAAAGATTTGGGGTGAGGGCTACAGGATATTTGACTTTCTTCTGATTGGTTGGTGGGGAGGTAACAGGGTGGTGCTACAGGAATCTTGTTCTCAGCCTGCAGTTACCATCCTTCACCTGGGTGAGGGCCTTAGTAGCCATTGGCCACATGTGACTATTGAGCACTTGATGTGAGGCTGGTACAAATCGACATGTGTTGGACAAGTAAAATGCACACCAGGATGAGTACAAAAAAAGATGTAAAATATTTTACTAATAATTTTTACATTGATTACATATTGAAATGATATTGTGGATATATTGATTAAGTAAGATATATTCTTAAAATCAGTTTCACTCTTTCTTTGATTTTTGACTGTGGTTACTAGATTAAAATTGCATATGAATCTCATTATATTTCTATTGCACAGTACTGCTCTAAACAGTCTTGGTATAGATGTATTGTTTAGATCCTTTTCTTCATTGAGTTCCCTCATTTAACCCCTGATTTTGAGGGCAATTTAGGGAGATGTGCACTTTCTGGAAGCATTAATTTTCATTGTTTCACATCAAAAATTTCATTAGAATTATTTCAAAAGTTTGCTCATTTCTTAGAGGTTTCATTTATAGAAAGTCGATTTTAAACTCACTTTGGGTCAGTGAGCATGAACATTATGCAGTTTAGCTGTATATATAAAGGAGGCTCTTCTTAGGGAGAGGGCACCGTCTTGTGGAATGTACTGACTATAGCAATTTATTTCAACAATCAGTTGTAGTTTTTAAGATCCTGGAATAGGCAAGTAATTTATTTCAGATATTTGGAGAAAGAAATTAAGACTAATGATAAAGATATCCACTTTTCTGTAGCATCTTCTTTCACAACTAGGTCTCATTTCAGTTCTGGGACTTATTTTTCCTAGTTATGCAATGCTTAGTTTGAGACAGTGTAATAACATGCTGATTTGGTGTGCTTTTTAAAAATAATGAAGCTCCCATTCAAGTTCTTGACCTATTTTTTTCCCTCCCCAAATTTCCGAATGAGACTTCTGTATTTCATTATAAAAAGAGTTCTATATTTTTGTCTTTTTTCTTTGCAAAACATGAGGGTGTTTAAATTATTTGATCCAAACAAGTAAGCTTCATTGGATAAATGAGGGAGAAAAGATATACAAAAAAGTCATTAAATTCTCAAGAAATAATTTTAGTTATTTTGTAGACACAAATTTTAAAAAGGGAAACTGTTGAAAGAGTCTGGTTCATGTATATCTTGTTTTTTTTTTTTTATGTTTCTTCTTGATGTATTATGTATACATATAAAGACGAATTATTCAATTTATATCTTTTCATCATCACATTTCATATTCAAAGCCTGTCAAAAGTAACTGCCAAACCACTGAGATCTTAATACTGAGAACAGAATAGATTTCTCATGATTTGGAATTACAAACAAGTCCAGCAAAACAATTAGGATATGAGGCAACATCCAGCCAATCAGTTACCAAAGTTCTCCAAAGCATTTGTTGCCTTTTTAATCTGATGTAAGAGAGACTAGATATAAAGAATGGCTATGAGGGAATGGGTCAGTTGGATTTTCCTTTCATTTGGAGTCCCTGGCAGCCCATTTCTAAAATTGTGGTTGTTTCATACATATTACCTTCTTCGGAATCCAACAATAATATGAAAAACTATGAAAACATAACACAGATACCAGGACAAGACAAAACCAAGCAACTAGCCAACCAAATCTGTCCTAAGAAGGAAACATGAGATTGGCCTACTGCCTTAGAGAAAGGAGCCAAAAGTTACCCATATTGACAGCAAGGAGGTGAAATAATTGTTTCATTCTTATGAAAATATTATTGCTCTCTATTGCTTTTTTAGTTAAAAAGCTTTCATGCATTTCAATGTGGGAAAAGACTTTAAAATCACTATTTAATATTACATAGTATTTTATTTATTTATTAGATAAATAAATTCTCGATGAAATAAAAAATTCATTCAAACTCACTTTACCAAAAAGTCAATTTTTAAATTTACAATATTAGTTTTAGTCATAGCTATTGTTCAGTTCTATTTCCAGAAATATATGCTTGTTTCACAGCCTCCAGTAAAGGCTTCTGTTGATGAGAGACCTTGACCCATGTCCTTTCAAGAGGACAACATTTTTTTTGTAGGGATTATCCATTTAAGTGGAGTCTTCCAAGCAACCGTCTCCACCGGCTCCCTTTGTTCTTGCTCCACTCCTACTGTTTTCGTTTTTCTGTCCCATCCCATTTGTGAAAGCGAGGCAGTGAGCCAAAAAACACCTCATAGATTAGTAGCAACCACAGTCACTTGAGAGCAGGGTGGCCACCTGGCCTCTTTTGGTGTGAACAATTCAGCTCTGTGTGTATTGGTCCTAGTCAGGGCGGGCTCTGTAAGGACACTGTTTGAGAACAAGGTGCCCCATGCCCAGGTAGGCTTGTTGTCAACACGTGAGTGCTTCAAAGAGAACAGGATGCAGCTTCCCCCTTTGCTGTTCTCTTGCTCTTGATAGAGATGGAAGGGCCTCACCTATTTTCAATGAGGTGTTCAATGGTTGCACCAGCTGTCATTCTTTCCCAAAGTAGGAATCAGGACGACTGCTTGGAACAAAGCTAGAATCCAGTTCTCAGGAGAAGATTTCCTAGGAGAAAATGTTATTTGGTATCTTGTAAATAGCTGTTCTCTAGGGACAGTAATGATTAATGCAGGCTAAGAATAAAGAATGTACTTTTCTTCCTGCTATTTCCTGCAATGTACACAAAACTGCTTGAAACAAGTCGTTGCAGGTTGTTGAAACAGCATCATGCAAAATTAAATAGTTGGAAGGCAACCTTTGGTGGCAAATACAGGGGCTTTTACAAGAAGCTAAACTAAATACGCTTTTTAAAAAGGTGCAGCTGGAGTCTGCTTAGGGTTCAGTCTGCTTTTTGACCAGGACTTTGAGCCAGTGTGAGACACATGAGAGCTCAGAACAGGGGGCCCAACTGCAGGAGAGACAAACACTCAGACTCCAGCAGATCTAATGTGCTGCTTCTCACTGCCAGGCCTGGAGGACGGGAAGGGGTAGCAGAATACTCATTTGGAATCAGAGTGAGGGCTGGTGTAGCCTCAATACCCAGGAAAAAGTCAGTCTACTCAAGGATGACAGGGGTGAGAAGACAGATTCCATGGACTAGGCGTGGAAGCAAAGGGAATGTGGTATTGAAGAGTAGATTGAAGATCAAATCAGGGATTACAGATTCCTCCTTTCTGCTATGCTCTGCAGGCGGCGGTCTCTTAGATGGCTCTGTGTGTCTTTGTATTGCTGGTATTCCAGAGGTAGGCTCTCTATGGGGCACACCTGTAGAAGAGGGGTAAAGCAAAAGAGATCTTATAGAACAATACGAAATATCTCTATGCAGAAAAACTAAGTTAAATATTGGTTCTACCACTTAACAGATGCGTAGCTTTGAACAAATTGCTTTCTCTGAGCATCACCAGTTTCATATCTGCAAAAGGGCATAATACCTACCTCATAGTGGTTTTTTGAGGATTAAATATAATATAGTATATAAAACACTCCACATTGTACCTGGCATGTTGTAAGTGCTCAGTAAGTGCTAAGTTACTATTATTTGTCAGATTCTATATACTATGAGTACTTTCTCATACCTTATTGATCAGATATATCATCCGTTTACCACACACATGTTTCATATCTCATGCTCTTCATTATTAGGAGTTTGCATCATCAGTGCAATGCATGGCTGTTATGGGAAAGCAACTCTAAACTCCTGCCCCATTGTTAATGAGTGGAGAGAAGAGAAGGGATATTTGTTGGGCTGTTACTGTATGCTTTTGTGTACGTCACCTTAGTTTAACCTTTACAACAGCTTTATGAAATAGGTGCTATTATCTTTTTGTTAATAAGAAGAAACTGGGAATCAAAGAGTTTAAGTTGTCCAAGCTCACATGGATTAATGGTGGAACTGGAATAGTTTTTTTGAAAGCAGGATGTATGCTTTTTCACTTTTATCACATTTCACTTTTATTAAATAAAATAAATTTCGGGGGGGAATATACTGTAATAACCACTTTGCTGAAATTGTAAAAAAAAAAAAAAAGTAATGCATAGATTCTATTTACATTTCATTCTTAGGACAGCGGGTGAACCATTAACCTCCCAGGCAACCACTGGATGCCAGCTGGGAAGGGAGCATGACCCTGGTGATGGGTGAGGCAGCTCTCTTCAGCAAAGGGTCATTCTTGGAGAGGGCTGAAAGCTGAGAGCTGTCAGCTGACAGCATTCCCACCTGAAGAGAAAGCATTTTGCAGTATGTGGGCCTCTCACTGTTGTGGCCTCTCCCGTTGCGGAGCACAGGCTCCAGACACGCAGGCTCAGCGGCCATGGCTCACGGGCCCAGCCGCTCCGCGGCATGTGGCATCTTCCCGGACCGGGGCACGAACCCGTGTCTCTGGCATCGGCAGGCGGACTCTCAACCACTGTGCCACCAGGGAAGCCCAAGAAAGCAGTTTTGAAGGGGGACTTGGTAGGTGTAGCCCAGCATCCATGACACCTTTGGTGATACGTAATTTAGAAAAAGGAGGAAAGTCACATTTAATATAGGAATACAGATTTATTTTCAGTGTTCTGTTTTCGAAGCAGTTATAAACTGTTTGAAGCTTAATTTTCTGTGTTTTCCTTTCAAATGTTAACAATTCCCTTTGCACCTTCTATACTAGGTTAACTGTTTCCACACATTGGTTTTGCCTCTAAGACCGTGATTGAAAATCTGTCAATAAATCTCACTCCAAGCAGTGTAAAATAGTGTAAAAGTACTTTTTCTCTCCAGTTCACATGAAGATCATTTGTACGTGCAGCCATTCTGGATGGGTTTCAGATAAAACTAGTGTCTTTTTCTTTTTTCATCAGGTTTTAGGCCTAGAGATAAGGACTTTATCTAAGGATTATTTTCATATGAATATTATTAAAGAAGGCACTGATTCAGTTCAATTCAATTAGGTTTCATGTTATATATATTCTAAAAGTATTTTAGAAATTCCTATTACTTTTTTATCTAAAGAAGAAATCTGGGTAGAAAGACAGTGCTTTTTGTTACTCTTATTGGTTCCTTAATGATTTTTTCCAGAGAGGTGATCACGGACCTTGCCTCTTCTCTTCCAGGACCTCCTCCTCTGCCCCTCGTAGCCTCTTACTTTACTGAGAGGTATGAGATAAGCATATTTGACATCCCTCCATTTCCTTCCTCCGTACTGCAAGCTCTGTGTGTTTTTTATATGGCCTTTCTTCCTTCCTTACCGTTTGTCGAGTACAACGATGTGTTAGGTTCTCTTCTAGGTGCTTAGAATATGCCAAAGAACAAAACACACTGAAGTCCCTGCCCTCACTGAGCTCACAGAATAACGTACATTTATATTAAATAGGTCCTTATTTCCATTCTTAAGTCCATCTCTTAAATGTTTCCTTTGGGAAATTCCTCTTGAATCTATAAAGTTTCTAAAAGTATACTCATGTTCACTTACTTTAATATACATATATTTTTATAACCAGGCTACCCTGAAACCACCACACTCTCTTATGTTTTTCCTCCATTGTCTGAGTCGTCTGCATCTGGTGCCTCATCTTTAGTTCTCCTTCATTCCTTGTAACGCAATGTCTTACCTTGAAAGTTTGCAAAATTTTTTCTGGGAAACTATACTTACACATTTACCTCTTCTAGCTTCCACTGTTGCCAGCCTGCCTCTCTCGGACCATTGCAACAGACTCTTTCCTAACGGGCCTCTTTAGCAGTAATTATTTCGGTCTTCAAGTCTACCTTATAAGCTGCTGGCAGAATATGCTTTGTGATGGGAAGTCCCCAGCACCAACTCCAGTTTTGATGACTCACCAGGACTCACAGGCCACAGTATATTAGTACTCAATGGCTGTGATTATGTCAAAAGGATACAAAGCAAACTCCATGAGGGGAAAAGCTACATGAGGCAGAACCCTGGGGAAACCAGGCACAAGCTTCCAGAGTCGTTTCCCAGTGAAGGCACACAGAACACATGCAATTCTTCCAGAAAGGAGTTGTAACACCATGTGTAAAATGTTGCCAGCCAAGGAAACACATTAGAGACACAGTGCACAGAGTTTTTATTGAGGGCTGGTCACACAGGCACCCTCTGCCTCTGGCACAAATCCAAATTCCAGACTCCCAAAAGGGAAGCATGTTTTTATTTTTAATTTTTTTTATTCACAATTAAAGCAAATTTTATTTTACTGCCTTTTGTATTTAGTTTCATTTACCATATCACTAGAGTTTAAATTATATCAATTTGACTCATTTGGCTTAATTTCACACTTAAGAGACAATGCAAATTTGGAAATCGCACTTACACGTAGCATAGAGTTTAAATGTTTTTATCATGGTCATATTATTTATACAAACAGTTTAGGTACAACAAGACAGCCTTATTAGTTATAGAATGGTGAGAATTTCCAAATCCAAATTCCCACATGCCAGCCAAGGGCCAACTTTGCAAGTAGGCCTTTCTAAGGATGGCAGTTTAGGCCCTCAATGTTAACTCTGGTCTGCACACTCCTCTTAAAGAGTAGCTCTGATATTCATTCATTCACTAAATATTTATTAAATATCTGCAGTGTATTGAATACAGTGTTAGGTACTAGAGATGCAGTAGTGAGCAAAATAGATAAAATCCCTATCTTGGATAATACAATTTCAGGTGGTAATCAAGGTTATGAAATAAAATAAAGCAGTTTAATGAGATGGGGTGGACACTGTTTTAGATGGAGTCACAAGGGAAGGCCTGTCTGAAGAGGTGAAATTTTAGTAGAGACTAAAAAGAGGATTTTTGCAGAGGGAATAGCAAGTGAAATGCCCAGAGATGAAAACAGCAAGAAGATTACTACAGCTAAAGTGGAATGTGGAAGATTACTACAGCTAAGAGAGTGGAAGGAGATAAGTTTGGAGAAATTGTCAGAAACTGCACTATTTCTCAAAGCTTTTGGAACAGTGAGTGACATAATCTAACATATTTTTAAATGTTCGTATTAGTTGCTGTCAAAAAACTAGGGCAAGCGTGGAAGAACACTCTGTTCTAGAAGTCTTAAGATGTCATGGAGGGTTGGAGTAGAGTGGGAGCAGTGGAATAATGAGAAGATATTATGACACTTTACTGCTTAAGAACTCCAGTCACCCAATGGCTACAGTATGTAGTTATGATACCTTACTCTGAACTTCAGTGCATGTTTGATCTTGAACCAATCTCCTAACCACCCAAAATTTCTCAAAATTTCCTCTTATATACTCAATATTTAAATCAACCTAAGTTTCTAGCCATTAATTAAATATGATATATTTTCCTCACCTCCATAATTCATTTTATACTGAAGTCTTCTTGTGAAAAATTATGATCCCCTTTAGCTAGTCTTTTACATCCAGATGTTACTTATTCTTCAAAACTCCTTTTCTATGCATCCTTCCCGATTTTCCACTTTGGAATTAATTTCTCTTCCCATGCATTTCACTTCTCCACTGCCACCTACAACTCTAACTTAAACTTTGTGGCTTAAAATACCAGTTTTACTTTGCTCATGATTTGTGGGTCAGAAATGCAGGAAGGGCTCAGCTACATGGTTCACCTGTTGTGTTGTCAGCTAGAGTAGCTGAGACTGGAGGATCCATTTCCAAGATGGCTACTTTACTCACCTCAGTGCTTCTTGGCATTTCTCCACCTCCACCTGGTGCCTCACCCTTCAGGGCTTTGGTTTCTCACAGCATGGCAGCCTCTCACATGGAGCCTGAGTCCTCTAAGAGACCAAGATGGAAGCTGCCAGTTTTCCTAAGGGTTAGGTGTGGAACTGACATACCATCACTTTTGTCATACTGTACTTCTCACTGCAGTCACAGGCCAGCCCAGATTCAAGGGAACAGGGGAAAGGCTTTATTCCTTGTCAAGAGAATTACATGTGTATACAGGGAGGAAAGGAATTAATTAATAGCGGCCATTTTGGAGAACCTATCACACCACTGTACTTTACTCAAATATCTATTTTCATAGTGTTCCCTGGTATTATATGTATTTGTATAGATGTCTCATATCTCCTATTAGATTGAAAACTCTTTGAGGGAGGAAATAATGTCTGGTTCATCTTTGTATTGTTAGTGTCTAATCTGTTGTCTGATTTTCAATGCTCATTTCTTGAACAGAACTTACATGGCAATATTCTTAGAAAATACATACTGAAATGAAAACATAATTCAGTTCAACAAATAATTATTGAATATCTACTAAATTCAGTAGGTAGATTAATTGTAGGGTTTGAACATTTCTTAAATTTGAATAGTTTTACAGTTTACAGGTGAATTAAAGTCTTTAAACCTTTACTGGGTAAACTTCTGTGATGTGTGCTATGGGGGATATGAAGATGAATAACACCTTATTTAACATCCATTTTTAAATCTGATTCTCACAACCATGTTTGAGGTGTGTGGAAAGAATTTGCCAGCCTCATATTACAGATGAGGAACAGTCAAGGGAACTTTTGGCAGATCTGGGCCTATAGTTTAAGTTATTCTCTTTATTTCCAGGGCAGTGATATTTCCTACACCATGTGGAGATCTAATGCTCAGGCATTAGAGGCCCTGCATAATATGGCCATAAACCTACCCTTCCATTTATACCAGTCACTACTCTTTAAGTAGTGGGTATTCTTGTCCTGTGAACAGACCCAAAACATTCTCATAATTTTGCTGATGTTTCCATCTAGTTTCCCCGTACTTATTTATACTTATTAACATTTAATATTAAAATGTTAATATTGATTGAGATGCTACTTGGTGAGATACTGTACTGGGCGCTAGAGATACAAAGGTTAGAGGGAAATGTTCCTTACCCTCAAGGGGTTCTCAGCCAGTGTTAGAGACAGTGTCTCCTAGATAGGGCCTCATCCCTCTTCCACTTTCTCTTCTCATCTCTTGTTGAAATCCTACTCATTTTCAGATGTCAGAAAAAATGTCACCTCCTCTATGAAGTCACTTTCATCTCTCTGGTCATCTTACCACTTTTATATAGTAGTTTTTGTATTGTTCACAGTTTGTAATTGTATGGTTGTCTTCAATTTCTTTGAGTCTCCGACTCTGCTGACATTGAGGAAGAAGCAAAATTTGGGTTCAGTTTATAGGACCTAGTATGATATATGTACCCCCACAACTTGGAACACTGATTGAATTATAACAGCTACTCCCAGGTTGCCTTAGGTACCCCTGAATTATAACAGCTACTCCCAGGTTGCCTTGTGTACCCCCCACAACTTGGAACACTGATTAAATTATATCAGCTACTCCCAGGTTGCCTGAAACAAACACATCTTTTGTGGTTCCCCCCTCCTACAGACCCTTTTGGAATTCTGCCTCAGTCCATGGCCTCTACTAATGGCCTTGGTGACCATGATTATCCCATGTGACTTCTCCTTACTGCTGTTGATTGGACTAGGAGTGTGCACATGACCCAAGGCAATGAACTCATTAGCTGAACCACAGCTTATCAGCTGAAGCTTGTCAGATTCTCTAATGAGTTTGCACTAAGACTGGGAAGTTTCAGTTTGCGGTAGACATTCGCCCTATAATTTAATCTGCTTTTGAGTCAAAGGACCGTATTGGTCTGTACACAAAGAGAGAAGGCAAAAGTTAGAGACTCTTGAGAGGGCGGCTTTGGTTGTAGTTGTTCCCCAGTTCAACCTCCTCTACGTTTGAACTTCACTTTAGTTTCTTTCTTTATGAGATTGCCTCTCAGATGATTAAATAAATCCTCCTTTGCTTGAGTATATTTTGCAATCCCGAATGCTTTGACCAAAACACTGCCAGATTCAATCTTTTCTCAGTCCATATCTTCCTCAGTCTCTGACCACATTTTTAAACTGCTGGACCACGTTCTCGAAATGTATGTTTTCCTTGGCTTTTAAGGTATTGATTACTCTAATTCCTCCCTCACCTGACATCTCCTTCTGTGCTTGCCTTTCTTTTTATACTACAAAATATAGGAATTCCCTGTGGTTTTTCTCTTGGCTTTTGTTTCCTTTGCACATACTTCTCTCTTGTTCTTATCTATTCCCATGGTATTAGCTGTCATCTCTATGAAGGTGACTATTAAATATACTTCACACACACACACACACACACACACACACACACACACATTCATAGCCTTGACTTCTCTCCTAAATTCCACTGTTTGCTTATTGACATCTGAAACACAACAAGTCAAAGCGGAATTCTTTATCTTTCCCTCCAGATGAGTTCATATAGCTACTGTATACTTTTAAAATTAATCCTATGAATCTGAGTCCTCATGACTTTCTTATTTTCTTTTAATAGTGTTATTTTTCTCTTAGTAAAATAGCTAGAATTTTATTTATACCCTTCTGGGTACTTTCAGTGTCAATCTAGACTTTCAGGATATATTATGATCAATAATGATTGATAATAGACCCTACCTGAGTCATGATTAATAATAGTGAACCCTACTTGAAGTACACATTTCTAGACCTGGCCTAGATCTGACTCTGGGGTAGGAGGTTGTTTTCATCTTATCTGTGATTCATTTTCGATATCTAGGATGTAGGAAAATATTGACTCCGGACTCCGAGCAGTGTGTTGATCTTGACGTAATACGGTATCCCCTAAACAGTTCTGTATGGGTGAGAGCACCTTGTGATGTTGGTATTGAATAACTTAGTTCACAGTGTCCAGCACAGTAGTTATTTGTGCTCTAACAGACTGCTTCTCTTATACAACACTTCTCTTGAAATTCAATTCCTGAGCTGATTTGTTAACATTTGCAATAGAACCAGAGAGTCTGAGACCTACAGAAGGTAGGACTGGCTTTAAGATGCAAGTGGCCTTACAGGTAGTTGGAAGAGCAACCTATCTGACTAATTCAAGAACTTGCAGACTCTTAGTCCAGCTAAAGAAGACAGTAATCATCTTCCACTTGGCGCGGAGCAGCTGCCAGTCAATGGGTATATATCAAGTATACGTGATAACCAAGCATTATGGCAAGATCAAAAAGATCTTGAGAATGAAGCCTCTGCCCCCATACAGGTACTTTTCAGACTAATGAGAATTCAATACAAGGCCTAATTCAACCATGTGAGAGCAGCTGATTATTATGCTGTTTTGTTTAAACTCATATTGCTTGAAGTCTGGTCCTGAACATGTTTAATAAAGAAACCTAAAACATTTCCTTTGGCTCCAATTGAAGGCATCGTAATAGCAAAGAGCTTTGTAAGGCATGAAGTAAACATCGGATTATCTAGAGCACAGTTTCCTGAATATCTTATTGATGGGTCCTCCGTCTATACCACAGTGGCAATTTATATACATGATTTGTGAAAGATTCCAAACTGTCTCCTGGACTATCAAAAGACCAGCTTATTTTCAGTATGCGTTAGAGGATTTTATTGTGTAAAACACTGGTAGTCCATATGTGCATTTTGAAGTAGCAATGCTAAACTGCTTTCTTTCTTTCTTTTTTTAAAATTTTATTTACTATTTATTTATTTATTTATTTTTGGCTGTGTTGGGTCTTCGAGGGTTTTCTCTAGTTGCGGCAAACGGGGGCCACTCTTCATCGCGGTGCGCGGGCCTCTCACTGTTGCGGCTTCTTGTTGCAGAGCACAGGCTCCAGACGCGCAGGCTCAGTAGTTGTGGCTCACGGGCCTAGTTGCTCCGCGTCATGTGGGATCTTCCCAGACCAGGGATCGAACCCGTGTCCCCTGCATTGGCAGGCAGATTCTCAACCACTGCGCCACCAGGGAAACCCCAGCCTTATTTCTTGATCATTCTGAATAAACAGAAATGTACTACATAGTAAATTCAGCGTATTGGACTCACGTAGGAAATTGTGCTTTGTTTTCTTAATGAGCAAATTCAATGAACGGAATGCCTTTGAAATTCATTTTAGGTGCATTTTCCCCACATTTTAATTCTTTTTGAAGTAAGAATGTACAAAAATCACTAACTTTCAGCAATTGTAAAAATAACTGTCATTATTGAGCACTTGCTCAGTGCCTAGCAAGGTACTTTATATACATAATTCTCTTTAGTTGTCCTGTCTTGAATTAGCAGAATCATTAGCCCTAAGTAGTGTATTAGAAAGAAAATGAGCTTCGGAGGCCATCAGATCTGGATTTGCCACCACGTAGCTTTTCAACCTGTACAACTTTTCTTATCTCTGAAGAGGTTTGTCATCAGGATTCATGTATATTTGTTTTATCCTCATATGTATATTAATATAAAGCTGGTCAAAATCAGTAGCACTCAGTAAGAGTTTACACTAATCCCTTGGATGAGAATTGAAAGTGAGTTTTTATTTTGAAACTTGGAGCCCGCCTACAGTTTTCTCAATCTGTTCTCAAACTGTCTGATTCTCCTAACAGCAGTAAAAATCTACTGGTGGGATTAGACAGCTGGAACTTGCTACCTTGTATTGCATTTGAATAATATTTACATACAGTGTTTTTGGTGTATTTGCTTGCATGCATTTTTGTTAAGATCAGCCTTAGAGATCTGCTGGGACCGTGTTCTGAGGACAGGAGCAGCCACCACACAGAGGCAGATTAAGAAGTTGTAGCACTGAGTGCAGCTCCTTTGGGAAACCATCCCTGTTAATTTATTAACTATTTAAAAAGGGAAATCAATTCGATCCTTTATTATACTTGAAGAATTTGAAAACTATAGAACCAAATGCTCATGCATTTGAAGAAGATTAAAATCATCTGCCATTCCACCACTCTTGACTAACCAGATTACAGTTTTGATTCTGGATTTTGCCCATTTTATTAAGTATTATAAGGTAACATAATTTAAAAAGACTATATGGTTTCCCAACATATATCTATCCTGTAATTTATTAAACCAAATCTCATTGATTACTTAGGTCATTTTTTTTTTCTGTTAATGTAAATGAAACATTTTTGTGTATAAATCTTTGTCTCAATGTCTGAATTTTTTAAGGGAAGACCACTAGAAAGGGAATTATTGGGTCAAAATAAGTTGAATTTTTAAAAAAATCTGGAAACAAATTGTGCAATAGCTTTCTGAAAAGAATGGAACAAGTTACATTTCCACCAGTAGCATATAAGAGTTCCTTTTTTTCCAGATGCCTTCTTTTTCAACAGTAGAGCATTCATTTGGCCTTCTTTAACTTATTTACATTTACCATTTTCCTCACCAAGAAAATTAAAGTTAAATTTGTATTAGTGTACAAAATAAGAAAGCGAAGGAATTTCAGAACTACTAACTTTTTAGAAGGATTTATGAGGAATAAATGAAGCATCTAAAGGCATACTTAAGATTTGTTTCAAAAAGAAAAAAGTGTATATATTCCATGAAATTATTATTAATCCTTTTGCCTAATCATTTTTGGGGGGGAGCCTAGGAGAGAATGGGATTCAATTTTCAGCAAATATTGTACCATTTCTTATGTCATTGTCTAAAATTTGTACTTCTTTTTCTGTTAAGTGGTTATAATGATGTCATATATAGAGAAAATGATAATGTTAACATTTCATGGCTTTGGTAAGACTATTGATTATTCAACCTATATATGTTTTGAAATCTATCAAAAGTCCTTTTTGATCAATTATGCATTCCATTGGTATTGGTGAATTTCCAGTTGGTTGTTGTATATCTTGAGACAGAGTCAGGCGAGACAGTGTTCACTCCATTGGAACAGAGGAAGTTTAGGGGATCTGGAAGTTGGAACTAGACATGCCCTTGAGTGGAGGAGGTTGAGAATGGGATAGAATGTGGGATCAGGACATAACTACAGACACCGGGGGTGGAATCCATTCAGGAAAGTACTTTGGGGTACACAGAGAACAGATGTAATGGTTTTATCAAGACAGAGAACCAGGCACAGAGGGAAGTGAGCAAGAGACCCAGTTACCACAGCTAGAGGATCAATTGGGACTTGGTTTCAGGAACAAGCCAGAAGCCTAGTTGTTAAAACTTTGCCAAAGGATCAGTTATCAGAGTTGGACTAAGTAAGTTTGACCTGATATCTAGTGCCCTATATTGAGCCAAAGTTCCCGTCTCATGAGGATGCTATTGATCCAAAGCCTGAGATAAGACTGAACATCCAGGAGAGATTAAATGGCTCCCACTGTGGAGAAAGGAGACATGGGGGTAAGAGGGTATTGGAACCAGACAGACAACAATAGTAACACTGAAAAGTGACTATCAATGTTTTAGAAGAAGTTAGATGGATGTATGGTGACCCAGAGGGGACAGGCCTTGATTTAGTGCTATTTAACACTTACATTAAATTGATAAATTAGAGAACAAGCCATTAATTACTCAAATGACATTAAATAAAAATAGTAGCTTGTAATTTGGGAAATAAGATTTCAATATTATCTTGAAAAACTGGATAAATGATTAAAACCCAACAGTAGATTAGCAAGGACAAATGCCCAACAGTAATTTAAATAGAAAAACAAGTGCTACCAATAAATTATTTCCACTAAATTACAGACTAAAGGATTGAAGACCTTTATTTTATGGTTGACCTTTTCTGGAAAACTAATGAGCTATTAATGGAATTTTTAAATTGTGACATTAGTAATTTTATTCTTACCAATTTTAATATCTCTTGAAATTTACTTGACTTTGTAGTGTCCAGTTACATTTAGAACAAGAGTAAAATATATATCAGACCTCTCTTGGTGCTACTTGGCAGGTGCTTTTCAGAATAAGTATTATGTTTTTTTGGCTCCAAGTTAAAGAAAGTGGATACCATGAAATTATGAAAAGGAAAATCTGGTTTCTCTAGTGCTGGTTGGGAAAAGTTCACTAAGCACTACTGATTACTGCTTCTTCTGGCATTTTAATAAGCACTTTTATAAGATATTGAGTTTTGAGGACATGAGGCCAATTGAATACAAAAGGGAGCTATTGAATATAGAACAGAGAAAAATACAAATTAGCTGAGAAGACATCGGAATGAGTCATCCCACTTTTCTTAAATGGAAATATCAGTGCAGCAGAAAATTTTATTTGAATGATTTTCACGTGTTGCACTAGTAATCTGCCTTCAATTTCATTTAATTGTTATAATACTTGAAAAAATAAAACCCATTGAAGTGGATTTTTAGATAAAGACAAGATGAAGAGGTTAGTGATAAGGGAACATTTATAGCCTGAGATGTGGGCTTTTCAGGAGCTCTGACATTAGAGAAAATGTAAAAACGTCTGATATAACTTCACTTTTTACAAACAGTTTCTGCCAGTGGGCTCTTTTTCTTGGAGATGATTCAACCCAAGCAACACTCTATCTGGCGGCTCAGCTCTGCCTGGGCCATTTATATTGCCTAGCCATGGTTATCTGATTATCTGACCTTTTGGAATAGGAATCCTGTCCTTTATAATCTTCCTACCACCAAAAGTGGGTGAGTGAGTGTTTACTTCTGCCTCAATGTCTCCTTTTATGTACTCAAGTACCATTCTTCCGATGTCTTAACGTCTTCTTCCACAAAATGAAACAAAGCTCACCTCTTTAACTTGATCACTATCATATTTACAGCGTGTGCATTCACAAAGTATTGCGTTTTATCTAAGTCAAAGCATGATCATCTTGTCAGGCGGTATAATTTAAGAAAAGAAACATGTTGATTTTTCTAAAATTGGTTTGCCTGAGAGAACTTAGCACTGTCACAGATTAAAAAGGGTGATTAAAAAAAATATTTTCAAAATCATAGGATAAACCAGATTCTTCAAATAACTCACTAAAAGAAATTTTATTTACTTAAAAACAACTGTTTACTTTTAAAATCATTTTTGATATTAGTGTTTTAAATGATAGCTTCATCTTTTAAATGGGCATTTCTCAGTATACCCGGACTTGCTGGCAACCATTTTATAATGTAGACAGTTGGTTTTTAAAAGATTCAGAAACTATTCCTTTCATTTTTGAGTGAAACAAGCATTGAAATTGGTGGAAAAATTCATGGCTAGACAGATAAGGCATTTTTCTGTTTCTAAATCCAAATAGCAGAATGTGTTTGAATCAGAGAGATCTGTTGACAATGATTTGATTTTTGAGTTGCCACTGAATCTCCATGGCCTGAAGAAAAATCTTCACCCAGTCCAGGGAAATGTTTACATTTCAGTTCAACATGCATATATTAAAATACTTAACTTCAGGCCTAAAATTACATGAGTGCATTAGTTGGCCTATAGCATAAATGTTAAAACTGATTTTGATACTATCAGCCCTAGAGTCCTCACCATGCCCTTTCACAGGGGAGTCTTCCTCCCGAGGTCCTGGCCAACTCTTTTGTACCAGTTGACCATTTATCACCCCCAGGTGAATGCCTTGGCTTCCATCTCTCTGGTCCTCTACCCATCTGAAGAAGGAAAAACAATCATACAGCTAATACTCTCTGTATCCAAGAAAAACAGCTCCTCTATGTCATTATACCAAGCAGTTTAGTCCCTTATTGTTCCAGTTTCTTCATTCCAAATAGCATTTGCTTCAATATTTGCATATCAAAAGGTCTGTCTTTTGAGCGCAAGGGTGTGTGTGTGTGTGTGTGTGTGTGTGTGTGTGTGTGTGTGTGTCCAGTCTCAAGATTTCTAGTTCCCTAAATTTTGCAGAGAAAGCTTTGAAATGGTGGCTTCGGTTGAAAGGCATCAGATGAATTTCTTAGTACTTAAGCTAGAACACTTGAAGATTCCTTGTTCTTTCTCTTATCCTCAACATGTACCCAGTTGAGTTTTTGAGGCACACAATGGGAGGGTTGGTGGGCAATGCTGATGGGGAGTGGGGAGCAGAGGATAATTTTGCTACTCTTCCTGACCGACCCCATGTGGATCCAGACTTTTCTCCCATTACATTTCTCTCATCAACTGTTATATCAATTCACATGTACTTTTTAAACCATTTGTAATTTTTTATTCTATTTTATTTGTGTGTGTGTGAAAGAACAATGCCAGAAAAATATCGTGTCTGGGCTTTTTATCTGTAGTTTAAGTGTGTTAGAAATAACCTGAAGTGTTCAGATTAGAGAAGGATGAAGACTAACTTGTTCATTTAATTTAGGACAGTTATTTAGTCTTGGAGCAAGAACTTTCTTTTTCCATGAACTCCTGGATCTGGCTCTGACATCTCCTTATACTTTATAGAGAATGGAGTAAACTCTGCCCCCAGCCTATTCTGTTGACAACCCTATTTTTCATTCCCTACATGTTATCTTATGATCCTGTATTCCCAAATACCTAAAATTTTTCTGTTGCTTTTGTTTAGATCAGGTGACTGAATATAGTCAAGAAGATATATTTTCTTAGAATTATCCAGCACATAATATCCTTTATTTCTTTATTTCTATACAATATGTTGTGGTTACCATGATTCTGTTCATTTTTACCGAATATCTTTACCAGCATGTTAAGCATTACATTGTATTTTGCCACTAATAGTTTTCTACCCAAACATTATTTTCTCTATAACATATTTTCTTTTTATTTCCATTTTACTTTTTCTATTTTATTTCTATTCATACTTATTCATAGTTGACCAATGTATGTTAGATGAATTATTAAACAAAGATGGTAGAATGGAAGCTCCATGAAGGCAGGGATTTTTGTCTGTACTTTCAACACTTACAAGAATGCCCAGTATATGGTAGACACTCAATAAATATTTGTTCAATGAATGAAGAAAATGTGATTCCCTCCCGCCGTTGGTTAATATGGTCCTTAAGGTGCTGATATTTTTATTGGTGCTTTTCCATGTGATTTTCAATTAACATGTAGCCTTTAATCCCTTTTATGTCCTTCAAGAAAATTAGTCTCATTACTTTATATTTTCATTTCAACCAGAAATAAACTTCACAGTTTAAGCATTTACCTATCATATTTTTACACTGTGATTTTGAATGACTTTAAAAACCAGAGCCCACTCGAAGGAAGACTTGGCATCATTGAGATTTTTCACAAAAGATGTCCTAGGCTTTGAAACATTCCAAAGGAAAAGTTCAAAAAATGTTTTGAGCAACTGGAAATATTTTGAGAGATGCAATACTTTTTATAAGCCCCAAGTCAGTGGTTCTTAACCTCACTGGGGCCACCAATCCTTTTGAAAATTTGGCATCTATCAAACATCTGACCCTGCCAAATGGACTTACCAACGTATAACACAGTGCATTTGCTTTAAGAGGTTTATAAGCTTCTGAAAGCTTATTCATGAACTGTCTATGTGTTCTTAGACTCTGGTTGGATAACCTGACTTTAAGGACATAAGTACCAAACTTTAAATCACTGAGCTGGGTGTCTGATTCTGATTCATCCTCCACCACGGGAAAGTGCCTTATGCTTAATAAATATTAAATGAAATGATGTCCAGTAATAAAAAAGTCATAGTTTTATCATCATATTTTAAACTTTTTACTGCCCACATATTCACATAGGCTAATAAAATTTGTCTTAGGTGTCTTTCCTGTCATGTTGTGATATAAAGGACCTAATTATATCCAAGGGGAAGGGAGCTAACTGAGAAAGACTTTTCTTTATAGAAGGCTGGGACTATTTGAATGGCATTTGCACAGGAACTGGACACAGAGGAAGCTATTAGAGGTATATTTGACTGTGTGCAACTGTCACTCTATTTAATCCTAACACCCAGTTCTCTTAAGTTTATGAGTCATTTCCATTTTTGCCACTGTGTGACAAGTTGCCATTACTGCTAGACTGTATTATCTCCAGAAAATCAGTATAAATTGGATTTATGCAAGGCACAGTGTCACACAGTATACTTTAATACGAGAATAAAGGAGAACTTGATGTCTCCTTTTCATTAAGCACTTTGTTCACTTCCATCTTGGCAAAAAGAAAATTTTTTATTTGTTTACGGAAATACAGTTGAGAGCAGCAATATTACAAGTGAGAGAATGTTAAATATATCTTGTCAAATACGATAAAAGGTATCATGGGGACTTCCATTTATATTGATGCATTTCAATAGACTTAATTCTCCCATATGTTTTTGGGATGTTAGGTATAAATATCCAGATGTGAAAGGTAGAAATGCTTTATCCTTTCCACTGTTTCTCTGGTGCATCCTGAGGTAGACAAAGGATCGCAGGAAAAGGCTTGGGATAAATTCAATTAAGTGCAAGCCCAGATCCTGCAGCCTGATGTATAATCGATGTGTGGAGAGTGGGGGACAGGAAGCGGGGGAGGGAAAGGATAGGTGGGGAGGGCTTGGTGCTAGCAACACTTGTCTATGGAGAAAACAATGGAGTTAGTAAACTTGTTCTGATTCTGCTTTGGTTTTTACTCCTCTTCCTCTCTGTCAGTCCTTATTCCCCTCCTCATACCTGAAGGTGACTTAAGAATGAACACACTCCTCATTCTTCCTCGAGATTGTGAGCACTTCTTATTCTTCCTTAATCTTTGCTGCAAGTCTGATATGGTGACTGAATGAACTAATTCATTCATTTCTCAAGTGATTGTGGAGCTCCTACTACGTTCCAAGCACAGTGCTAAGTATTCAGTAGAGAACAGAAGAGACACAGTTCCGGCCACTGGAGCTCTCAGCCTCTGGTTAAATGCATGATAGAGAAAGATATGGGGAACAGTGGGTTACTCTTACAGTCCCGGACTGATAAATCTCTATATGGAAGGGTGCCAGGATTGATGAAATTGGGCAGTAGCAGTGGCTCATCTTTCTTCTTCTCTCTCTCATTGATGAAATCAATTCAATTTTAAATCGAGGCTCTGTCTAAAATGCATTTGAGTATATGGAAACTTTGGGATCAAAGGGAGAGGAAGCAGGAAGCTTCAGAGGGTAGAGATTTGATCATATTTGACTTTGTTCATAGTGTAACAGTTATGGATCACTCGATAATACTCAGTGGTGTAAATTCACCACCACCACCTCCCCAAGCCCGCAAATTTGAATTAAAACCAATTATAGATCTGCAGATCAGAAAGTACGCAGCGTCTCCTTGGGGATTTCCTTCTCCTCTTGATTTGCCCAAGAACCCCAGCAGCTTATACTCTAAGGGGACGGTCTGGGTGCCTTCATCCCCAAAGCAAAGCACCGATGTTTGAACCGTATTATTGCCGTTTCTTTTTCTGCTTCTACACACTGTCAGCATTAAGTGATGGTCCTCTCAGGCCTACAGGTATCCCTGTTCTGCACTGCCCTCAAGGCACAGGTCCTACCCATTGTTCTATGAAGGAGGTTTGGCCCACCCTTCAGTGACATTTACCAAAGGAGTTTCAAACTTAGGTTTCCCCTTCAGTTAATATTCCTGTGACCAGCCATTGCCCCCTAGGGTCCAGGCACTGTGACAGGTGGCTGGAAATGGAGTACAGACCAAATTCATCCCTCTACTGTGGACCCTGGACATCTTGTTTTGAGTCTGGTTCATTAGCCATAGCTCTCCTTGCCTCAAGGTAATTTTGTTTCTAGACGTTTATTACTCTTCTTTGCCCCGGACCAATAAATCTCCCTAACTTCAAACCTTAGTGGCTCCTTATGCTAATTGATCTACATCCCCTTCAATGATAACTTTGCATAGCCAAACACTCTTGCTTGATCACAAAAGGGTTTATTGCACCTTAGTCCTGGGATAATGGCTGTCTACTAACCCTAGAATTGCCTAATTTAGATGACTGCTCAGGTAAAGGAGGTTAGAGAATGTTTGCTTCCATTATTGAAAGAAAGAAAAAGAAAGAAAGAAAGAAAGGGGGGAGGAGGGAAAAATTCAGTAACGTTTACTGAGTATATATTATCCTCACGTAGAGGAGGAGGTGAGGGTAAGGAAAGACTTTTTTTTTAATGGGAGGACATGACCACATTTCTCTGTTGCTACTATAGACATTTCCACTTCCTGCCCCTAACGCTAACAATTCTCCTATTTGATCTAGAAAAAGAAATGCCATGGCCATTATGGTGAATAGTGGCAGGGAAAGGGTGAGGACTGGGTAAGGAAAAAGGGGAGGATAGAGTCATAGCAACTACTAACTCATTCTCCTCTCCCCAGCTCTATTTTCGGGCCACCTTATTGTACTGGTCTCTTTGGCCAGCAGAAGAGGGAAAGCATGGAGGGAGACAGGTCCAAGGGGAAATGGAATGGAGAGAGGGGAGGGATTCCCTGTCCCAGCTGTTTGCTCTTCACTGCCAAACATTTTCAGTGACTTAATGCAAACCATGTTAACCATTTTTTTTCTTAAAAAACATTGCTTATATTATTAAGCCAAAATAAGAATATTGTATTGAATTTAGAAAATGTAGGAAGATTCAAAGAAGAAAAATTCTCTTGTAATCCTTTCATCTAGAGACCACCACTCTTAATATTTTGATGTGTGTTCTTGGGAATATGTATTTATAAAATATGAACTTAGACTGTGTATTCAATATTTATTATAATTCCATCCCTTCCAGGTCATTAACTATCATTTATAAATGCATCTTAATGGCTGCATGATTTTATCACTTTATTGCACCCTGATATTTGGTTGAACATTTAGGATGTTCATAGGATGCTGCCTTTTTTACTAGTTACAACACTCCAATGTGAACACCTTAGTCCATAAATTTTTCTACATTGTCAGAAAGACAAACACAATGAAGTGCCATTACATTACTCCTGCTGGAATACGTAACTGCTAGGTCCTGATGGGGCTCTCTCTGCAGCTCCTGGGACTGAAAAATCAAAGATTATCTGTTGCAGCTTTCCTACTCCATCACAGGACTCATCTATTTCCCAGGGTTGAAGGGGCTAAATCATAAGCCAGGTAGATATACTGGGCAGAGCCTCTGCTTCCTTCTGATTTTTTGTTGTCCTGAAGTAGATGTAGGCTTCTTCTGGCTGATACAATTTCAGTATTACATTCAGTGCCTACACTCCCCTCTGCTATTCCTCCGTGGTCCATCCTTCTTTCCTGCTACAGTTAGATCCAGGTTAGGGTTGCAACCTCCTAGAGCATATTCAGATTATCTGACACCACTTAGGTAAGACCCTTCTATGCCCAGTTGTAGATGTGATGAGTTGCATGCAGAGATCAAATGTGACTTACTGAGGCAGAGATAAAACAATAATAACAACTCACCTGAGGGCATGCTTTGTGTCAGGCTCTTGGGTAAGTGATGTATAAATTGCAATACAACCCTAAGAAAAATCGTAAGATGTGGTTAATATTAGTACCCTCACTTGACATATGAAGAACCAGAGGTGGGGAGGGTTACATAGCTGGCTCTAGGTCATCCCAGTGGGCAGTGGCTAAACCACGATTCGAGCCTTGGTGGTCTGTTTCCCAACCCCTCACCCTTACTCATTATGTATAGCGTAAACGTAGGTGTATAATGTTTAGCTTAATTTATTTTTTTTAAGTTCCTGGGCTAAAATAAAACCAGGAAGGTTCATAATTCTTACGTGAATTTTCAAACCAATTATTTTATTTATTTCTAACATTAGGTTTCTTTTCGACTTTTATCAGGCAAAAAGCAAGAAATTTTATAAGGATTTATAAACTCACAGAATGTTGCAGCTGGAGTGAGGGATCTCAGCGATGCCCTTTTCTTATGGTCTGCTTGTATAGACTTAGGTTTTGATTTTAGACCTTGGCTGGTTGAGGTTGATTTAGATTTCTGTTCTGATCTCTATTCCAGTCTCTCGGTCTGTGACACTGAGTCATCCTTACTGGTTTGTTAGATTGGTATCTTAGTGTTCTTCTCTAGTGGGTAGGGGAATCCTTCTGTTTCTATTTCCACTGCATCAGAATACACTTATCCTCAAGGACACAGCCTGTGATAGAACATAACTGCCAGACACACTCACATTATTTGACAAAAATATTGCATACATGGTGCTGTAGGACTCCAGGCAGAGTGCTGTGATCATGGCTTTCACCAGAGACCTCAGTCTGTTCTCACCCAAACATTTCTTTTTTGTTTTTATAGTTAGTGACTGTGCACTTTTTGTGTATGCAGGCTCCATCTGGTGTAGTCCGATGAAAGTTGATGGTTATTTTTATGTCGTCAGCAATCATATTTTTTGGTTCCATTTTTAGAACCTCTCTTGCAGGAATTTTGAATACCTTTTTAAAAAATTTCTCTTTTTTAACTTGTCACCAAATTCCAGCAAAGTTTTTCAGTGCCAACCTCACCTGAGAATTAATCACTGCCTAAACAAAAGGTTATTTCACCATACTAACCCTTTTGGATGGCTTTGTATAACTGAGTAGTTAGTTAGAAGCTACTCCTGATTCTATATTTCAAGATAAATACTTTCTGGACTCTAGGCCTTTTCTTTGAACTTCCCCCCCCTCTCCTTTTCTTTCTTTCTTTCTTTTTTTTTTTTTTAACTAATTTGATACTTGCTTGGTACAATGCTTGAAGTGGGTCTGGGTTGCTCTTGGCTCTATGCCTGCCTCCTGTACACAATTTTTTTTTTTTTTGGCTGCACCTCATGGCTTTTTGGGGACCATACTAACCCTTTTGGATGGCTTTGTATAACTGAGTAGTTAGTTAGAAGCTACTCCTGATTCTATATTTCAAGATAAATACTTTCTGGACTCTAGGCCTTTTCTTTGAACTTCCCCCCCCTCTCCTTTTCTTTCTTTCTTTCTTTTTTTTTTTTTTAACTAATTTGATACTTGCTTGGTACAATGCTTGAAGTGGGTCTGGGTTGCTCTTGGCTCTATGCCTGCCTCCTGTACACAATTTTTTTTTTTTTTGGCTGCACCTCATGGCTTGTGGGGTCTTAGTTCCCCAGCCAGGGATTAAACCCATGTCCTCGGCAGTGAAAGCACGGAGCCCTAACCACTGGACCACCAGAGAATTCCCTCTATGATTGCCTCCTTAACACTGGGAATTACCCTGTGTTCTACTGAGTTTCACAGCGGTCTGCCTTAGCCACCACTCAACGCCACTTTAACATTCTCACCATACTTCTGGAAATGCTTTCTTCAGTTTCAAATGACCTGTCTTCATTCTCTTAATCTCTGTGAAATTTGATAGTCTTAACCGTACTCTCCTTGAGGTTTTCTTATTTGATTTCCATAGTAAACATTATCTACTATATTACTCTGCTTTTTTTTTTGGTCTCCTTTTTTGGTTTCTTAACTTCCAGTTTCCTACAAGTACTAAGTGAACCACATGACATAGCTGCTTCTATGATTCAAAAGCTCAAACTTCTGTGATTCAAACACTAGTGTTGTATCTCTAGTCTTCCTCTCCATTCTTTTCTTAATGGATGCTGTCTCTTTTGGTGACTTTATTTACTCTAAAGAATTCACTGATTAGCTCTGGGTTCGTGCAGGCCGAGTTCATATCTCTAGGTCCAACATCACTCATGATATTTCCATCTCTTTTAGGACCTCTCCATTTTGAGATTTTACTAGAACTCCAGATTCAGATTCGACCTCTGATTCCTTCCCTCCACAGCACCCCTACCCCAGCTGTCCTTCTCTGTATCTTTCCCTTCTCTGTTACCGCCATTACTATTTCCCAGTTTCCTGAGTTGGAAACACTGAAGCCATTCTCTGACCTCTCTTTCCTTTATACTCAAGAGGATATCAGTTACCAAATTTTATGGATTTTTATCCCTTAAATGTCTTTGTGCCTCTTCCTACCCCTCTCCTTTTTTCATTCTTTTTGCCATCATACCACTTCAAACCTGTACTATTTCAATAGCTTTTTAAAGTCTATTCTTTACAATGTGGATAACTTTGTATAAATTTATCTGCTGAAGCATAACTCAGAGAATGCCTCTTCTCTGCTTGGAAACCTACTTATTTATTGTGTTCACAATTAAACATGATACTTAGCCAGATATTTGAAGTCTTCCACAATCTGACCCCAATTTACCTTTTTGCTTTCCCTCCTGCAGCCTGCTTCCTGTATCTTATACTTCATTTACACTATTGCTTTTTGTTAGTCCTTGATCTATATTTGCTTTGTATATCTTTTACTCATGCTGTCCTCCATAACTGGAGTCTTTGGCTCCAGTTATAATAAACCTGCCCACCTTTCCATCTTTTATTATGCTTTTATTGATTCTCTTAAAATAATGTGATCTATCCTCATTTGAACCTTATAGCCTTTTCTGGTTTTTCTGTTGTGCTTTTCCTACTTAGCTCTGTATTATTTGCTTTTGTTGGTCTGCCATCTATATTACTATCTCTGCCTAACTACCTATCTCTAGCCTAGAAGCTTGAAAAATGTAGACACATGATTTTCTTTCTGATCATTTCCCTCCAGCACATGAATGTACTCAGAGAAGGTATTCAATAAATATTTGGAGGATGCATAGATGAATCAATGTGTTTTGCTCCTTTTCCAGCGCTTGGTTTCCCTTACATACAGTTTCTTATATTAAAAAAAAATTATTGTTTAGTAGAAAGAGAAAAAGATTTGGAATCTGATAGAGCTAGATTTAGATCCTAGACTTACTAGTTATGTAATCTTGGACAAATTATGTAATTTCACTGAGCCATTACTTTCTCATCTGTAAATTGGGGGCAATCATACCTAGTGCTTACTGTGACATTTGAATGAGGTATTATGTGAAAGACCTTGGCAAAGTGGAAGAGTGAGTAAAAGTTTTATTTTTTCTACTCTCTCTTTCTTCCATTCTTTCTTCCTTTTTTCTCTATTATCATATATTAAATAACAGTGCAAGTGTTATTTAATCATATTTTGTTATTTACATTTTGTTACTGTGTGTCTCATCTCCCCAACTAAATGTCAAGTTCCTTGAGGAAAGTAACAGTTTTCACATTCATAACAGAAGTTAACATTAGGCTCTACACAGAGAGTCGCTCAACACATATTCATTGAATAAATGAGTTTCACCTCTTTACTCAGTTGACCTTCTTTCCATTCAATGACTTTCTTATATTGGCTGCTTTTCCATCTTTTGCTGTTTGGTTGCTTTCCTCTTGTTCTTCACACATCTTCCAAATGCCTGCTCTTATGCTCTTAAGGTGACCTTTCTTCGTGAACTCTACTGTACATAGTCTTAAATCTTTCTTTCTCCAAATTGCCTGCACTAGAGCACCTCTTGTCAGCAGGACCAGAAAAAAGCACAATAGGGAGTCTTTTTGTTGGATTTAACACTGAGTCAAATATATCTCACAAACTGGTTTCTCTCAACACTTGCCTAGTCATTCCTTTTCTTTCATGTTAGAAGACAGCATGCTTGCAATGGATTCTCTTAATAGGAAGGGCTGTACATTTAGGGATTGGAGCAGTAACTTCATTGTCTGTAAAGGTTGATTATGAATCTAATTATTTCTAATTTTTTGTTTGCACTTAAGGACATTTTAGAAAATAAGACATCCTTGATGACATCCTGATAGTGATGGAAAACAGAGAATGCTACTGAAATTAACAAGCAGGCAAATCTAGCCTTATTTGTGCTTCTGGTTTAATTATACTTAATGATTTAAATGTCTGTGTTTTTTATTTTTTTTTAAAGCAAAGTCATTACACTAAGGTGATGAATTTGGTGAATTTATGTTAGCATGACATCACCTTAATATTATGTTTCAGTTTGTCTGAAAATCATATTTGCTTTGAGGTTTTCTTGGTTAAGCCATGTTAATTTATTAACCTTACCTTTGCCTAAATTCTTTGAATCTCCTTATTGTGACGTCAAACAACTTAGGTAGTTTATATAAGTATAAAAGTTGGAATTCATGAAAATGCTGGTTATTGTCTGGGTGGTTGCATTTTGTCTTTTTGTAGCGTATTTGGTTGTTCTAATCACTGATGTTTTTAAGTCCTTTAGGAGACCCGAGTAGAAGCACCCCTCTTCTCTGCCCAAGTTCTAAATAAATTAAGAAGTAAGACAGAAATAAATATTGTGGTGACCAAGATATTACCTCTATTCTGACAATGTACTGGAGAATGTAGCTTGTATCTGCAGACAAGAGGACTTCTTAACACTCACCTCCAGAATTAAGTAGGCTTCCCAGTCCCAGGCAACACTGCATGGACACACCTCCCCTGGAGGAGCAGAGCAGAATTTGTCAGGCTCTTTTGGAGAAACTGGGTCTCTAGAGAAAAGATGCTAAGCTATACATGCCAGTTTTCTTCTTCCAGAATGATCAGTCAGATAAGTCACTTCCCCTCTGAAGCGGAGAGAGGTGAGAAGTAATGTACCTGGTGGAGTATTTTCTACCTGGAAGGAAACAACCTGGGGTAGGGAATAGACATTCCCCAATAGTGTTAATCATCTTGTGATAATTTGGTGGTTAGAAAAAATGGTATGAACAGTTATAATGGATTTATCTTGACATATTTAATAAAAGAAATAGCCGAGATTTCAGGTAATACTTTGCATTTAAAAGCTACCTAAAATTTTTTTTTAATGTATTTGATGTGCAAATTACGGTGACATCTGGTCACACATTGGCAATTACACAAATGATTCCCAATGTGGTCCTACAATAGGTATCACTGTTTTATCTTATGTCTTAATGATAAACCACTGTAGCATCTAGACTGTTACAATATCAATATTCATCACCACCAACACATCATAAGTTATTACTTCCCCCAGGCACCGACAAATAACTATTTCTAAGACTGTACAAGAGACTAATTCAAATGAGGTTATATTTGGAAAGATTTTCCTACTGATCTCTCTGAAGCTGCTGGTTTGCATACTTGATTGAATAAAAACAAAATTTTTCTGTCATAATTTCAAGTTGGTGTACTTCAGAAATAGTCAGTTCCATTTTGTATAGTCATGGAACTGCATTGAGGACAAATAGTTCTTTTAATTGAAAGTAGTGAAATATACCAATATTCTAACCACAGATTTTTCATGCCCTCTCATACAGAAAATAAACGTCAGTAATATTCAACAGTGATTAAGTCATAGAAGAGAAACAGTTGTGATGTTCACGATGGGAAAGCAATTTACACTATACAAATATTAAATATTAAATTATAGCCATCAAAGCTTAGAATAAAGCTACATAAGTAACTCTTTAATAAAATACCTATAACACAGCCTAGAAGACCATAACACTACATAAGTGTCTATTATATAAGAACTAAATAAAATAATGGATTCTGTAGGAGTAGGATTTCAAGCAAAAGTGGTACAGTAGATTCTAATGGGTTGTATACATTTATCTCTTTTCCGTAAATACAATTTGTAAATGCAGAATGTGGTGTGATTCTTTGTTTTGCTTGTTTATTCTTTTTATATCTGAGATATATTATAAATATTCATAGATTAAAACTTGGAAGTAATATTGCCTGCATGCTCAAAGACAAAAAAATAACCCTAACATCTAAATTATAATGCATTGTTACTCATTCAGTTTGCATAGACACTGATCATCTAAAGTAACTCCTATATTTTTTATTTTATTGGTAATATATGCATCAAAACTCTGGCTAATAGTATGTAAAATATAGTAAGAAATATGACACATTATGTGCATTATAGAAGAGATCCAAAGAAAATATTGTTAGTGACATTTTCTCCACAAAGGTTGCCCTTTGAAATTACTCAGTTATTTCAAGGCTTTTATGCTGACGGTTATTTCCACAGAGGTTCTTTTGCTCTGTCACCATAATGTCAAACACTTTATTAAGGTAAAGTAAGCATTTACACTATGAATATTATACTTTTATTTTCTATTTTGTGATTTCAGGCCTTTCATCATAAAAATCATCATATTAGGTTTTGGTATTTCCATGCTTCACATTCTGAAGTGGCTCCTATTAGCTTTCGGAATAATTACAGAGCCTAGAGTTATGTATTGCTATGTAACAAATTATCCCAAAATTTAGAGTCTTAAACAACAATAAATATTTGTGATCTCATACAGTTTCTCTGGGTGAGGAATTTGGGAACAGTTTGGTTGGTTCTGCCTTGGGAATCTCTCATGAAGTTGCTGTGAATATATCAGCCAGGGCTACAGGCATGTGAAGGCTTGACTGGAGAGTTCTCTACCAAGATGGCTCTCTCAAGTGGATGGCAAGTTGGTGCTAGCTGTTGGCTGGACCCCTCAGTTCCTTACCACGTGTATTTTTTTTCATAGGGCGACTTGATTGTCCCCAAGACATGACAGCTGATTCCCCCCGAGTGAGAAATTCAAGAGAGAAACCAAGGTGGAAACTGCAGTGTCTTTCAAACTTTGTCTTGGAAGTCACTCATTGTCACTTCAACCATATTTTATTGGTCACAGGACAGTCATAGTTCAGTGTGGGAAGATTCTACACAAGGAGTGACTAGCAAGAGGTGAAACTCAGTAGGAGCCATCCTGGAGTTTGGCTATCACAATTTACAAATGTGTGTTTTGGTTAAGTTGGCATATCATATGGGCTGATGAAGCTATATTCTGTTCTAGTGCCTTCTGTTGATGTCTAATGCCTGGAGGTGGAGTGGGGTTGAAGCTGGTTGAGGCTGGTGCCTCCATTGCTATGGCTTCATGTTTTAACCTACTCAGTTTGAGATCCATGCCTATGCTCTGGTTTCCAAGCGCTCCCCAAATTATAAGCTCTCAAGCTGCTAAAATAAAGATGAACTCCCTGAAATCCTTCTTATTTTAAATTTGTACCAGTTTCCACCCAAGAGTGGAAAAAAGTTTCTGTTTGCATCTCAGAATTATATACTTTATTCCTAAGTCCCCAGAGAGTATGCTTCTATGTCTCACAGGGCTCAGACCTTGATCCACAGGCTGAGCTTTACCATAATATGTACCACTGTGCTTTAGAAACAGTGTTGTCTTGCCTGTTTCATTTTATACTCAGCTAGAATATCTCAAGAAAATAAAGTATTTAAATTATTAGGAATTTTTCCTTTCAGTTCATCAGACCTGTCTGAATCCCAGCTTTAGGCTCAAACCAGCCATCTGCCATGATCTGCACAACATGGCATGTGTTAAACATATGTATCCCCAGTACTTTTAGTAACTGTGTAGATAATATTTGTTGGAAAGATATTGAACTTAGAAGATTGTTAACCTATATGCTCATTAAATATATGTTGAGAAAAATCCAGATTTTGTTCTGTATGTCTTGGAATTATTCATTGCAAACATCTGTCAAGGTATCTTTGGTACTTTAATGGCATAATTAAACTCAAAATGGGCAGTGTGAAACTCAGGAGAAGCACCCTGGCATATCCTTCCCAAATACAGATAATTGATTTTCCTACATTTTATGTAAAGTGCTATGTAACTGTAGATTCAACACTCGTCTTCCCTCTTCCAACCAGCTGCATCTACTAAGCTCCTATCTTGTAGAATTTCAGGAACTGTAATGCTTAAGTTCTTCTGAGAAGTTTTTTTCATAAGCTGTGGAATATGTCTGAGAAAACAACAACATCTGAATTTCAGATTTAAATTAACATTAGCCATCATAGTCAATATCTACTCTTTTAAATAGACATTTTAATGAATTATAAAATCCTAGAGGAAAGAGTTTTTGAAAGATTGAAATTATGTGTTACTTAAATGTTTAAAAGAATTCCATTGTCAAACCGTCTAGGCATGATATTCTCTTTATAAAAAGATGTTTGAACTACTGAAGAACTTTTTAGTAGTTTTAGAATAATTCAAGTTTTGTGCTGCTTTAATCAGTTTTGGCAAGTTAAATATTTTTCAAGAAACTTGTTCATTTTGGATCCCTGTTGTGTTTGTGGTTATGTACCTTTTTCATTTCTAGTACTTTTTATTGCCTTCTCCCTTTTTTCTTCATCAATCTAGTAAGACATCTGTGTGTTTTATTAAGCTTAAATTTTTTTGGCTTTGTTGATTCTTTGTATTTTATTTTTACCTTCAATTTAATTAATAATTGTTCTTGTCTTTAACATCACCTTACAAGTTTATCCTTTTTTCCTTAAGTTGGATATTTAGTTTATAGATGTTCAGGTTTTCTTTTTTAATATAAGCAATAGATGACTAAATTTCCCATTTTGTAATGCTTTCTTTTTTATTCTATATATTTGAGATGGAATATTTTAAAAATTGTTCAATTCTAAATATTTCTTCATTTCCATTAAAATTTTTGTTTTATGCATGAATTATTTTGAAATACGTTTTAAAATTTCTGAACTGTGAGATATAAAAATCATTAACTTTTTGTTATTGATTGCTAACTGTATTTTGTCTGGAAATGTGGTCTGTGTGATATCTGATCTTTGAATTTTGCTGAGATTTCTTTCGTAACATAATACATGGTTATTGTGTAAAATTTTCAATGCATGTTTGAAGAGAATATGTATTCTCTAATTTCTATATGGAGGGTTCAATATAAGTCCATTAAATCACGTTTTAATTTTATTATTCAAATATTCTATTTCTTTGTTAATGTTTGTGGTCTGCATGACCTATCAATAAATAGCAGAGGGATGTTAAAACCTCACACTATGATAGTGGGTTTCTTAATTTCTCCCTCTAGTTCTATCAGACTTTATTTATATATTTTGAATCTATCTCATTTGATGCATTGTGCCAACTTGAAGATCATTGTATCTACCTGGAGAATTTAATGTTTGTCATTATGTAGTTATTCTCTTTGTTCCTAATATTATTTTCTCACTTAAAATCTATTTGTCTAGAATTCATACCCATTCTAGCTTTCTTTTGGTTAGTTTTGTTTGATATATACTTTTACACCCTATTACTTCCAACCTTACTGTATTCTTGCACATTTCTCTTGCAAACACACATCTTTGATTTTATTTTTCTGTCAGTTTTCTATCTTCTATCTAACAATTATTGTACTATGTAAGATCAACATATTACATTTATATTACGATCTGATTCTCCCACTTTTTTGTGTGTTGTCTATTACATAGTTTTCCCTTCTTTTTCTTCTTTCTTTTTTGGGAAGGGGGGATGAGGGTGATTGTATTTTGTTCATTTGTTTGTTTCTTTCACTTTTCTGTCCCTCTCCCTCTCCATTTGGTTTATAATTTATGCTTTCAATACCTATTCTTTTAGTGGCTATCCTTGAAGTATCACTGTTTCAAGTAAAATTTAAAAACCTGGCAACTGTACAGCTAATCAATGTCTTAGTCCACTCCCGTATGATAAAAAATCTTAAAACATTTTAACTAAGGTCAATGTTTTCTTAGTTACATGGGATTGTTGTTGAGTATTCTGATTTATTTTTATTTTCTATAAATTTATTTATTTTTGGCTACGTTGGGTCTTCTTTGCTGCATGGGCTTTCTCTTGTTGTGGTGAGCAGGGGCTACTCTTCATTGTGGTGCATGGGCTTCTCACTGTGGTGGCTTCTCTTGTTGCGGAGCAGGGGCTCTAGGCCTGTGGGCTTCAGTAGTTGTGGCTCGCAGGCTCTAGAGCACAGGCTCAGTAGTTGTGGCACATGGGCTTAGTTGCTCCGCGGCATGTGGGATCTTCCTGGACCAGGGCTCAAACCCGTGTCCCCTGCATTGGCAGGTGGATTCTTAACCACTGCACCACCAGGGAAGTCCTCTGGTTCTCTTTTAACCCCATAAAGTAGACAATATTTTTATTATTTTATACAAACAGTGTTTGTTTAGATTTGATGTGTGTTGATCAGTTTCTCTTTTCACCATTCTTTCTTGTCTCAGATATTTCTTTTGAGGTCATTTCTGGAGTCAGGTTCATTCTCCTTGAAGTACAACCTTCAGAAGTTTTTTGAAGGTATATAGAAGATATACTCTCTCAATTTTTATTTTTCCTTCAGTTTTTAAATCCTTGTGACAATTGTCTTTCAATTACAATTTTTAGTCCGTTTGTACTTATGTAATTACGAATGTATGCATGTTTAAATCTATCATTTTGCTACAAACTAGCTTTTGATTTGTCTAATATTTTCTAAGTTCTTTTTTTCCTCCTCTTTGCTTTCCTTTGGATAAATAAAATATTTTTGTATTTTATTTTTCCCCACTCTATTTCTTTGTTGGTTATACATACTTTTATTCTTTCAGTGATCACCCTAGAGCAGTGGTCCCCAACCTTTTTGGCACAAGGGACTGGTTTTATGGGAGACAATTTTTCCATGAACTGGGGGATGGTTCAGGATGATTCAAACACATTACATTTATTGTGCACTTTATTTCTATTATTACATTGTGATATATAATGAAATAATTATACAACTCACCATAATGCAGAATCAGTGGGAGCCCTGAGCTTGTTTTCCTGCAACTAGATGGTCCCATCTGGGGGTGATGGGAGACAGTGACACCTGACGTGTGTTGCTTACGTCCAGTCTACTCTGTAAGATGCAGCTTAATTGTCATTTGCCACTCACTGATGGGTTTTTTGTTTTGTTTTGTTTTTTAAAGAAGATGTTGCGGGTAGGAGTTTATTAATTAATTAATTAATTAATTAATTTTTGCTGTGTTGCGTCTTCGTTTCTGTGCGAGGGCTTTCTCTAGTTGTGGCAAGCGGGGGCCACTCTTCATCACTGTGTGCGGGCCTCTCACTATCGCGGCCTCTCTTGTTGTGGAGCACAGGCTCCAGATGCGCAGGCTCAGTAGTTGTGGCGCACGGGCTTTGTCGCTCCGCGGCATGTGGGATCCTCCCAGACCAGGGCTCGAACCCGTGTCCCCTGCATTAGCAGGCAGATTCTCAACCACTGTGCCACCAGGGAAGCCCACTGATAGGGTTTTGATATGAGTCTTCAACTTATTGATTTATTATGGTCTCTGTGAGTCAAACCTCTCTGCTAATGATAATCTGTATTTGCAGCCGCTCCCCAGTGCCAGCATCACCACCTCAGCTCCACCTCAGATCATCAGGCATTAGATTCTCATAAGGAGCACACGCAACCTAGATCCCTCGTATGCGCAGTTCACAGTTGGGTTCGAGCTCCTATGAGAATCTAATGCCGCTGCTCATCTGACAAGAAGCAGAGCTCAGGCAGTAATGTGAGCGATGGGGAGCAGATGTAAATACAGATGAATCTTCGCTCGCTGGCCCACCTCTCACCTCCTGCTCTGTGGCCCATTTCCTAACAGGTCACGGACCAGTACCGGTCCATCGCCTGGGGGTTGGGGACCCCTGCTCTAGAGAGTAAAACACATGACTGACTTAATCAGAGTCTACCTTTAATTAATATTGCCAACACTTTACAAGACCTTTATAGTGTTTAACTCCATTTACTCCCTATTTTTGTCATAACTTAAATTCCACATATGTGTTAAACCAAAAAGATAATATAATTATTGTTTTATTTTAAAACAACTTTATCAAGGTATAATTGGCATACAATAAAGTACATATATTTAAGTATAATTGGCATACAATAAAGTACATATATTTAAGTGTATAGTTTTGACATATGTATACATCTGTGAAACCATCACCACAATCAAGATTAAAGTTTCTCCATGAGCTTTTGTAATCCCTTTCTCTTATCCCTTCAAACCTCCAGGCAACCACTGTTCTGCTTAGTTTGCATTTTCTAGAAATTTATATAAGTGAAATCATATAGTATGTACATATGTAACTGCTATTAAATTTATCTATTGGTTATTAATTTCAGTTATTATTTTTTAGTTTAGACCGTCCAGTTGATTTCAAAAAATAGATTCCAGTTCTTTGATAAAATTCATAATCTTTTAATCTATTTCTTGAACTTATTAATTATAGTTATTTTGACTTCTATGTGCATCATTAATGAGTTTATATTATCTATTTTTTTCTATTGGGTTTTCAGTAATTTTTCTTGTCTTGTTGTCCTGTGTGCTTATTTTTTTTTTTAATTGAACACCAAGAATAATACATGAAGAATTACAGAGGTTCATGATGATATAATCTTTCCCAGGGAAAATTTAATTTTCTTCTGGAATGCAGATAGAAAATGAGTTTCAGGCTTTGTTTGGGCTAGTCTGTTTCTGGTTTGTCCTCACTGTTGTGTTATAGCCCTTAATGTACCACATCTGAAATCCTAGACTTCATTCAGAGTTCCTGGTGTATCCTGAATTGGTGTATCCTGAATTCCAATTTCTGTTTCCTCACCATCATGAGACTGCTAATACCTATGCTTAGGGTTTTTCTCTTAGTTATTCTTTGCTTGGTATTACCTCTCACCTACATAGTTTAGGTGTCAGCAAATACTCTATAGGAAATTGTGTTAGAATTTTGGGCTTACTTTCGGAGTTTCTCTTTTTCTGGTAGTTCGTCCCTTGTGTCCTTGTGGCATTGGTAGCCCAGAATTTCAATTTCTGTCTCTCTCACCCAGTGAGACTGCCTCAAATTATAAGCCACAGTTTTCCATTTGGTCTCTGAAAATCAGCAAATCTCCCAAGGGGTAAAAGCAGCAATAAATGAGAACTTATCTAAATGCATTTTTCTTTCAGGCATCTTGGCCTTCAATCTTGGCTGTCTTGTTTGCTCTTTGGTGCCTTCAAATAGCTGCCTTTGTTACAATAGACACTTTTGCTAGGTTGACAGTTATTTCCTCTCAGCACTTTGAAACACTGTTTTATGACATCCATTGTTACTGTTAGGATATCTTCTATGGGTATGGTTGTTGTTACTTTGAAGAAATCTGCCTTTACTGACTGATTTTAAGATCTTCTCTTTGTCTTTTTACATAAGTGAGCCCTCCAATTACTCCAGTTTACTTCTTGGAGAGAATTTCCTGGCTTCAATGCAGGAAGAGGGAAATCAGGCAGAGCCTGGTGTCTTCTTGAATTGAAGAGACGGAGTTTGGTGTGTGGGGAGGCCAAGACAGCTAGATTTCACAGGGCAGAACACTGGAGAGGAGAGAGGAACACAGCGAAATAACTCCAAAGATTTTTCAGATCTCCCTTGAGTCTTCAACTGAGTCATGATCAGCACATGCATGTGAGGAAACCACCCAAGGTACCACTCAAAAGGAGCAGGGGTAAAGTCCTTGGCTCTCACACAGGGCCAGGAATAGTTTGTGTCCCCACAAGTCAGAGAGGAAAAATCTGGAATTTATGGTGCATCAGGTAGAGTACTCAGAACGATGGTAGTGGGACAAAATTAGCCCTAGATTAAAGGCTTCTTTGATCCTACCTAACAAAGTCTAAAAGCAAGAGTCAATAGGATCAAACTGTTTACAAGTAACTTAAATGCATCTCAGAACAAAACTCAAAACTACTAATAGGAATACAAAAATATCTAGCACCCAAGAAGATGAAAATTCATAATGTCTGGAATTCATTAAAAACTTAGCAGGCATGCAAAGATGCAGGAATATATGACCCATGATAGAAGAAAAATTAATCAATAGAACAAAGCCAGAAATGACACTGTTGACATAATTAGTAGACAAAGATATCAGAAATTATTACTGTAATTCATATGTTGAAGACGGTAGAGAAATGCTAACATGTGTTGAGACAGCAGATTTTAAATACTTCATATCTGGTAATTCCAATATCTGAAGTCCTTGTATGGTCTAAATATTTTATTTGCTGTTTTTGTCAACTCTCACTCATAGTAACATTTCTTTTTGTGTTTGGCTACTATTAATTTTGAACTAATACTTTAATAATATAATCTATGGGAATTCTGAGGATTTAAATTAGGCTTGTTTTCTTCTAGAATGTATTTGGGTTTGCCAAGTTTGGAATCCAGGAGACACTATTCTTTTAGGACAACTTTAGACTCTTTGGAGGATCGTGATTTACTGTGGAGACTCAGGTTCAGTTCCTAATATGCAGCATCTCCAGGTTTAGTTTTATGTCATTTTCTTAGTGCTCTTACGGGCCTTTGGCCCTAAAGTAACCCTAAATTTTAAATTTGCTCACTAGTACCTTTTAAATTTTAGCTTACTATACTTCTTGCTTCCTGCTCCTTTGCAATACACGAAAATGTACATTTGTTGTATTTCCACAATTATATTTACATTATATTATATTTATAGTATATAACACTTGCCAGGCACATAGTAGGTGTTCAACAAATGTTTAAAATGAATATTTTTATTATGAAAATATTACCAACAAAATTAAGAATTTTCCATATAAGCTACTATCATAAACATCAAAATCTGTTTTTGCTTTCGAGTATGCCTTGTAATTTTTTTCTTGATAACTGGACATGATGTACCAGGTATACATAGGCCTTTAGTGATACGGTGGTAAGATGTGGGGGAAGAGGAGGCATTCTATAGTCCTATGATTAGGCCTCAGTGTTTTAGTGAGCCTATGCCTCTGGACTGTGAACTTACACGTGCTTCTTAGTTCCCCCATGGTTCTCTAAGGTGGGAGAGGATGGCTAGAGAGGGCTAGAGTTGGGTATTTCTTTTCCTCCAGATCACTTAGGTTCTAATTGAAATTCAGCAAGTTAGGTCTGGTGAAGTAGCTTCTCCTGAGGGCAGTCCTTGTTAAGAAGAATAGATTCCATATAGGGGCAGGACAGGAATAAAGACACAGACGTAGAGAATGGACTTGAGGACACAGGGAGCGGGAAGGGTAAGCTGGGACGAAGTGAGAGAGTAGTATTGACATATATACAGACGTAGTGGACTTGAGGACACAGGGAGCGGGAAGGGTAAGCTGGGACGAAGTGAGAGAGTAGTATTGACATATATACACTATCAAATGTAAGATAGATAGCTAATGGGAAGCAGCTGCATAGCACAGGGAGATCAGCTCGGTACTTTGTGTCCCCCTAGAGGGGTGGGATAGGGAGGGTGGGAGAGAGATGCAAGAGGGAGGGGATATGGGGATATATGTATACATATAGCTGATTCACTTTGTTATACAGCAGAAACTAACACACCATTGTAAAGCAATAATTAAAAAAAAAAAAAAAAAGGAGAATAGAGTGTTCTGGCACATTTTAAAATGAGCCCCCCTCCTACCCCTCCTATGGCTAGGTTTCTCTGGAGTTTTTAACTTTAAGTCTTGTACACACTAAGCCCTCCAGCAATTTGTTAATTACAGTTCAAGTCTTCCTATGCCAGCACTGGTTCCCAAGGCAGTTTTTTTCGTGAGTTTCTGCTGCAGTCAGCTGTGACTCCCTGTGTTCGACTGTCTGCCTCTCTAATCGTGGGGGCAATGGTTTGACCTCACCTCTGTTACAGAAAAGTTATTGATTTATTAGAAAAGTTATTGATTTTTCAGTCTGTTCAGATATATGCAGAACTGGGAACCTGTTATGAATTTTTAATATCTTTATTTAGTAAATCTAGAAATGGAATGGGTAGAGAAAACAAGTTTGCAAATACAAGGAACCAGTCTGAGTTAGAGGACTTGTGGAAAGCTGTGAATGAAAGCCAAGTTCAGGATAGCAGGAAGGAGTCATGTATACATGGATACAGATGATAGGATACTGGAAATGTGGGTAACATGACAGAATTTTGGCCTGGTTTTGCCTTCCCAGTATTTACGGTTGTGGGAGGACCAGTCCCTCCTGTCCCATCTCCACCTGTGATCAGGGAGCTAGTGTCCAAGCCTTGTGATTGATCAGGATTGCTTGAAACCATGGATCAGCCTTCAAGGGATTAGTTTTGACAACTTAACCTTTCTTTTTCAGTTGGATCAGTAGAATGCCCAACACTACATAAAAACCTATTTTAAAAGTATAAGTATTATTATTTTTCAAAGCTGGTATCCATATAATAATGATGATGTAAAAATTTCATGATAATAGTGATGATATTAATGTGTAAAAACAGGAAGCTATACTTTCTATCCCATCGCCCATTTCAAAATACAAAATTGTGATAATAACAACCTGTATCATCTCCAAAAATATTTTATTTTTTACTTTTTTTTGACCGGTTTTGACTCCAAAAATGCTGTTTAATATGATTCCACTTAGTAGATACCTAGAAAAAAAGAACAAATTGATTTCATCAAAATTATAGGCTATTATAATATTATATGTGTGCATGAATTATGTGTGCTGCTAAATCTTATCTTACAATCTTATCTTAGGCTACAAGCTAAGATGTAATGTTAATTTAATATTCATTTTATTCAATAGCTCCTTTCTCCTTAAAAGAAAAAGTTACAGATAATAATAAGTGAATGCCTTTTATTTCCTTTTGGAGTTATGTTTTTTCCTCTTGAGCAATAATAAGCAATTTAAATCAATTAATTCTAAGAATGATCTAATGGAAAGAGCCATATTATAATAGTAAAATATAATATTTGGACTTTCTCAGTGAAATGGAAGATTTATTCCTGTTTTTCCTGTGGAGAATAATTTATGTCAATATTTGTTTATTTAGTGGATACATATTTTACTCAAAATTTTTGTAATACATACATTTTTAAAAATTGACATTAAACCCTAGATCTGAAAATACTATAATTTTTGCTGTTTCTAACCGTGGTCCTATTTTCCTTTCTTTCTAGAACCTTTTGAAATATATATTATAATGCATATTTTTAGTATCATATGCAATTATATTTCAATTCTCCATATTTGATTTTCTGTCAAACTCAGTGAATCACAAACATTTTCTGTGTAAGCACCTACTTCTAATAAGGGATGATAACCATCTGTTCAATGTTTTTAAATTCTCTTTGTACACTGAAATAACAAGACTTGCTCTGAATATTAATGAAATGGTGCCCTTATGGTACAAAAGTTTCATCGTTTTATACTTATTATATAAAGCCATGTTTGTCTAACTAGAATATCCTTCATGCCTAATGATATTCCGGTGTGTTTTGTTAGATAATTTTCTTTGTTGGTGTCCCATCCATGGAATAATTCTCTTATTTTAGTTACTTTTATTTTATTGACATTTTAAAATTAGTAAATCTTAAAAAATATCATGTTCTTATAAACTGTAAATTTATACAAATCAGTCATGAATTCTTCAATTCTTCGTATACTTATTTTAGTCTGATTGGAAGTAAAGTTCAATTAATTTTCAAGTGCTCTGATCCAATTTCACTTTATACTTTACTATTCTAGATATAAGAAATAGGACATATCAATTGTCACATATTCTAATATTAAAATGTTAAATATTAACTTTAAAGAATCTTGTCAGCGTGTTACTTTGGGTTCATTTTATATATTAGGCATATGATGACAGATAAGACATAAGAAAGAATACTGTTTCTCTTAACAGGTAAGACGAATTTCCTTTTTTTCAAACTAAAAGTCTTTTGAGTTAGCAGACTTTGAGTTAGTCTCTCACCAATACAACAAACCTCAAATTTGACTGGATCATAAAAATCATGTAATCCAACCCATTACACTTGGTTTCAGTAGCACCCATTCCTCCTTGTTTGCCCTGAAGGGAACTTACTACCTCCTGAGAGAATCCATCCTATAAGTTCTTCTGACAATTACGCCAGTATATGAAATATTTAACAGTGAGGATGATTTCCTAGAGGAGATCATCTCTGACTTACATTTTAAGGCCCACAGGAAATATAGGCATTAGTTGAGTGATGGGAGAAGAAGAGTATCCCAGGCAGAGGGTCAGCATGAACATAGGAAACTGCAACCTGTTTAGTGTTTATGCAACTAGAGTGAAAGTTAGGGAGTGGTGAGAGAGGAGAGGTAAACGTGGGTCAAGTCAAGCAATGCCTTGTATACATGACAAGGAACCTGAATTTTATACTGTAGAAGAAGAGTGATCGTTGAAAGATTTAAAGTGAAGGGACGATGTGACCATACTTACATTTTAGTTAGATTTATTGGGGGTGGATTGAGATGGGAAAAGAGGCTAGAGTAAGGAAGACCATTTAGGTTGTTGCCACAGTCCCATTTAAGAGACAATGGGAATCCAAATTATGGGAGAAGAGCATGCATGGAAGTTTATAAAATAATAAGACTGTTGATGGAAATGGAAGGTGTGTAGGAATCAAGAATGAATCCAACCTCTAGTTATTTTGAAAATGATAAGATGGTAAAGTCAGAAGTAGGGGTGGATTTCGGGACGTTAAAGGTCAGATTGGAGATGTGGGTATACTGTGTGTTGGGACGAGAGGTGGAAATTTTGAATTTTTTTTTGTATACTGAGTTTGAATTGGCGGTAGGACATCGAGGAGGACAGTGGGCAGGTGGCTCTTCCAGTCTGAAGATCAGGAGGAAAAGTCTATGCTGGAGATATTGGATGTTAAGCCCACAGAGTGAGTGAGACTGTTACCGAACCCAGGTCCGGCTGGTCGCCGCTTGAAAGCCAGTTCTTGAGAGACAAGTGTTGGTAGGAAAGGAAAGGTTGCTTTATCTCGGAGGGTGGCAACCAGGGGGTAGGGCAGATGCCTGTCCAGAGGCTGACTCCCCCCTTGACAATCAGGGGGCAAGAGCTTTTATAGACAGAGGGAGGGGCCTACATGCAGAAACAATAAAGTCAGCTCTGACAGTCATCTTGAAATTGGTCATCGGTGGTCTGACCAGTGTCATCTTGGTTGTTTTAAGTACAGTTAATCTTTAGTTCCAGGATTTGTTCCCATTTCTTTGAGGCCAGTTCTCGGAATTGTGGCAGCTTATGTCGTGGCTTCAATTTCATGGCTTCAACTTGGTCATCATGTAGTTATCCTCCTCCACTTGGTGGGGGTTTCAGTATCTGCAAAACAGCTCATAGGATATGGCTCAGAATACTATCTATAGACCTTAAGGAGGAACTAAAGGTCCTTGACTATGCTTAATGATTAAACTATTATTATTTGGTCTCCTTTGACTGTTTTCCTTTGTTTCTGCATTTTCTCACTTCTCTGATTAACTTTTTTTTAAATTTTTGGCTGTGTTGGGTCTTTGTTGCTGCGCATGGACTTTCTCTAGTTGTGGCGAGCGGGAGCTACTCTTTGTTGCGGTGTGCAGTCTTCTCATTGCGGTGGCTTCTCTTTGTTGTGGAGCACGGGCTCTAGGCGCGTGGGCTTCAGTAGTTGCAGCACGCAGGTTCAGTAGTTGTGGCTCACAGGTTCTAGAGCACAGGCTCAGTAGTTGTGGCGCGTGGGCTTAGTTGCTCCATGGCATGTGGGATCTTCCTGGACCGGGGCACGAACCCATGTCCCCTGCGTCGGCAGATGGACTCTCAACCACTGCACCACCAGGGAAGCCCTGGCAGGCAGATTCTTAACCACTGCGCCACCAGGGAAGCCCTCTCTGATTAAACTTATTCTCTGACTAAAGTTTTTCCACAGACAAAAGGCAGGCTGAGGACATGGGTAGGGGGGCAAGGACCATAGGGTCCTGCTCCATTTCAAGACCATGTAGTGGTATGACAAGGAGAAAGACAGGGCAGACCATGGGGAACATTACTGTTTATGTGACAAGCAGAAGAGATGCCCCCCCAAAGTGATAAGAATAAACAAAGTGGAAAAAGCACAAGGAGTATTTGGTATTAGGGAAGCCAAAGAAATAGAGTGTCAAAAAGGACAGAGTGGATACTGCAGTGTCAGATGCAGCCGAAATGTCCTGTAAGTTAAAGGCCAGTATATTTCTATTGCGTTTGACAATGGTGGGGGCCATTAACGTTTGCCAGAACAATTTCAATGGAGTGTTTGCATTGCAAGTAAGATCTCAGTGAGTGGGGCTGATGAAGATTACTCTCTCTTGAAGTCTGGATGAGAAGGGAAGTTGAATCGATGGTAGTTCAGGGATATGAGGTCAAGAAAACCTTGTTTATAGGTTGGACTTAAGAGGCTTTAGAGGCAGAGGGAAGAGAACCCGGAGAGTGGGAGAGATTGGAAACACAAAGGAGAGAAAGAATGGATGATGAAGCAAGGCACCAAGAGAGAGGGGGGTATGTTTTTAAAAAGGCACACATGGTCTCTTTTGTGGGAGGAGCACAAAGAAAAACAGAAGAAGAAAGTAAGAATAACAGAGAAAGTAGATAAGTGGATGCATGTGAGTGGGAAGAAAGTTGAAGGAAATCATATTTAGTAGTAGCAATGTTTTCTTGAGGTTGAGACTAAGGTCATATTCTGAGAGTGAAAGAGGCGTAGTAGGAGTTTTGAGATGAAATTTGAAATGGATGTATTAATATGCAGTGCTGTGGTAGCAGCTGAAGTTGGGGATCGTGATTATGTAGTAGCTTATCAACCCATTTGTGTAGCTTTTTCCACAGAAGTTTACTGAAATTGGAGAAAACAAATTGTAGCTCTGAATCAGAGTTGGGGTTTTGAAGGGCAAGTATAAAATAAACCTGGGGTGCACAAGAAACAAGGGTGCTGCGGAAAAGAGAGTCTGATAAGGACACAGGAGCTTCATGCTGAGTAGGAGGGAATAGATCTCAGGAGGTAGTTAATTTATGGGGAGAAAATGAGGAGGAGGTGAAGCTTGAAGAACTGCAGGGCTCACAGGGCTCACAGGGTGGGTGCAGTAGGCACCAGATTTACAAAGAGGGCTTTTAGTCATACTGTGGAATATTGTTTGTTCATTTGTTTGTGTGTCCCTTCCTTTTTAATCTATTGGGCAAATATTTATTTATTTAAGACATTCTATGTGTCAGTGCCATGGGGACACCAGTGGTGAGGAAGACAAATATGGCCTCACTGTGTTGCAGCTTGTAGACAGGTGTGGTGCATGCATAGTAGACAAACTAGACAGTCTTGGGCATTAGGTCTTTGAGATTGAGTGGTCTGAGTGATGACTACGTCACTACCAACAAGATGTGTTTTCCTGCATATTTTACTTGTAGAATTTTTCTTTTGGAGGACTTGAGGACAGGTCTTAATTTTCCTTCTAGAATCTGCCCATCAGTATTTCATCCAATATAAATATTTTACCATGTGTTTTGCTGAGTACTAGGGACATAAAAAAAGAAAAAGAAGTAAAGATTCCACTTGGGCCATTTTTAACCCCATTTTTTCTTACCTTCTCAGGGCGTTTTATTCACTGGTCATCTTGTATCTGGTAAGACAATGCTAACTACAGTAGTAAAACCCTACAAAACATAGAATTGACTACATCTCAATTGAATTTCTCACTCACTTAAGCCCAAAACATGGCAGGCGCCTCTGTTCCAAGCAGTGATTCAAGGACCCAGGGACCTTTCATCTTAGGGCTCTACATTTTTCAACTTGTTTGCCGCACTTCCTTGCATTTGTGGATCAATGTAGCGCTAGGGAACTAATTTCATCTGGCTCTAGGAGTGGAGCATGTGACATAGACTTAGTTAATCATTGCTTTTCATAAGTCTGGCTATGGTGATTGGTTCAGGACCCAAACAAGCCCAAGTGGAGTTAATCACATGACTTCTCAAGAAATGCTAGGGCAAAAGCAGTATGCTTTCCTCCCCAGACAAAAATGAAGACACATTCGTCAGGATTGCTACCGTCATTTTAGTGTTACAAAGAGTATGTATGAATGTGCTGGAGGAGCTGGCTGAGATGGGACCCCACCCTGAAGGAACAGAGCTGGGAAAGGCAGATAAATCAAACCTTCGTCATATTGTCTGAGTGCTGGATGAAGCCTTTCTTGAAGTCATATTATTGTTTAGTTAAACTAAATCTACATTCGTTTCTAAACATTTATAGTAAGGAGAAAACTATTTTTTGTTCAGGGAACAAATATCCTTGTTAGGAAATATGAGAAGCCTATAGACTTATAGTTTAAGCTGGTATTAGTTTTTGTTTGTTTTATTTTTCATTTTTGTTTTTTAATTTAAAAACGATATTTACTTAACATATCTTTTGTAACACCGTTTTCGGAGCACATCTGAAGTCCAAGTGTTCCGTAGTGATTAAAAGCAAGGGTTTGGAGCCATTGTTATTGTTATTTGCAACAGAAAATATACTTACTGGTATGTTAAATGCCTGCTACGCTGATTTTTACTGCTTTTGACCCCAACAAATTAAATATATTCCTTTAAATAACTGCGGATTACATTTGTTTCTTATGTATATCTATGTATACATTAAGTAGTTACATGTACACATTATGTATACATTATAATTGGCTGCATCATATGTAGGATATTTTGCAGCAGAAGACTTAATGGATAGTAGTGTTAACTTCAGTTTAGCGTCCTCTTGAGGAAAATGCCTGCTTTCATATTTCCTGGTCAGGGTAGTATGTGTAACTTTTCCCTCTAAATTAAATAAATCTTGCTTGGACTTCCCACTCATCAAGGTGAACAGAGAGTACAAAATTGGTAATTTTTTAGATCATCTTTTTTATATCTAAAGTTTAAAGCAGTCCCAGGGCTTATAGGGATCCTGGAAACAAATCCTTGAGTCTGCATTTACCTGTCTTCCCCTCTCCCATTGCTGCTTGGGTGATGGTCTTCTGCCTCTTCTTTAGCACAATGGTGCCATCTAAGAGAGCGTAGGTTTGCAACTTCAGGAACTTCCTGGGTGAAATCTTAAACTGGCCCCGTTCTTGGAGGGAAAGGACAGACCAAAGAATGAGGCAGACCGCTCCAGATTGGTAGGTTTAGCAAGCCAGTGAACTCATGCATGAGGCTTGTCTTGAGCGGCCGCAAGACAAAATCTCTATACCTGCCCACCAGGGTCAAAAGTTTATACAGAGGCCTTAACTGGGTTCGTCACATATTCTGTGCAGATGGTCTCAATAACACATTGCTCTCTCAAGACTGTCTTCTTGAAAACGGTCCCACTGGGGGTACGGTGGGCAGAATGTACATTCCAAGGCCAGGGGAGGGGGTGAGGAACGTCTGATTGCCCAGGTCCAACTCCTGGGTCAGCCAGCTGTCACGTCCTCTCGATGACCTTCACCATCCTAACCAGGTCACTGTGTTCCTAACGAAGGTGGGTGGCTGCTCTGTTGGCTCCTCCCTTTGGGGCCAGTTCAATCTCCTTACCTGAATTCCAAGGCCATGACCCTTGATACTTTGGCCTTCACCAGCATCCATGGAATCAAACCCAAATGAGGTTCTGTCACCTTGGAGTCCAAAATCTTTGTATCCTCAGTGAATCTAGACACCCTCACTCTATTTAATCTTGCCTTAACAACTTCCCAGGAGTACCTTAATCTCTTCCCTGGAAGCACAAACACTTCTACTCCTTCTCCTCTGAGATTGTTTAGTTTATTTCTTTGTTCAAGGCCTCTTTGTGAAAATTACGCCTGGAGAAGAGGATCCCAGAACTTAGCATAAAAGTCTGGCTGTGAGGTACAAAGGAAATGTTCCTTTCTATTATTTTGCTGATGAGAACACAGCAGCAAAAAAGCCAAGAAACCAAGTAGTCTCTCCATAATTCTCTTACACTCATCTACCTCTGTCTTCCACAGTATATGTGAGCTGATCATATATTTTAAAATATGCTTTTAGGTCATTATCCTTGTTAGAATCTTATGACATCTTAGTGGTTCTAAACCTGCTGTATCTCCAGGAAAGATTCTGAGGTTCTAGGCTATTTCAGTTTACTTTAATCAACATTCATAACAATTGATCCCTGTGCCCTCCAACCCTAACCTCCAACACAGATATAGGCTTGTGTACCACCTTGATGCTTCGGATTGTTTTAAGATTTGTTTTCCAATTACCTTGACCATATCAAAGATTATAGTCCATACAGTGCAAGACAGATTTTATTAGTAACATAAACATACACTCAGATTTACAAATATATCTATGATTAAAATAAAAGTCGTTATCACCTTGTCAGAAATGTACCCCTCCTAGTGATGTCTTTTACCTCTGTTGACCTATGAAGACTGTTTTCACTCAGTTATCTCCTGAAACTCCTCTAAAGTGTTAAAAAAACTCTGAATTCTGTGACCTATAGGAAAGGTGGAATATAACTTATTGTCCAAGCCAGTGCACCTCAGAAAGGAAGGGGGCACTATTAATAATTATTCTAGGACAACAGTTATAAGCCACTGATGTCCCAGGGAAACCAAATATATGGTCACACTGCAGGGGAGGAGATAGTGCATTTTCATGTGACATCCTGGGGTAACTCTGAGGTTCCTGGTTTGATTAGATTGCATGGGGAGTCAGCTGATGGCCATCTGTGTGTATACAGCTTTCTATCATCAGGATGGACACTCAATGAGTTAAGCTGAAGTAGCTTATGGGAAATTTTTTTAATGTGATTTGACTCAACATTTGGGTCACACCAGTTCTGGCCTTAATATATTGCAGCAATTTTATTGTGTGTTTCAAGTGAATTGCAAGCCGTGTTAACCTGCCATTCTGTTCTAATGACTCTAATGACTGAAATTAGTGCCAGGCAATGAGTTTGGCAATGACAGCATAAATGGTACTGTCACATTTCTCATTTTACTAACTGTATTATTTCAGCCATGTACAGTTAACCCACTGTATTTTATTTGCAAAGCACTCTTAAGTCACCAGCATTATTATTTGACTTTTAAAGTACATCCATTTGTGAATTTTTTGACATATGCATATGTTAAGAAAGAAATTTGCATTTAAATTTTCCAAGAACTCTAATTGCTGGTCTTAGCAGTTCTTCAATATCAACTGCTGAATTAAATAAATAGGTCAAGGCTGAAGGACTTGCAGCAAAGGGAACATTGAGTCAAATCAGTCTAAAATAAGATCACATTTTCATTAAATATCCAAATGATGGTTGACTTTGAACATTTCCTACCCGGCTCACAGCTGTATCTCCAGCACCTAGAACCACAGCTGGCATGTAAGCACACATTTAATATTTGCTCAATAAGCACACATTAAATATTTGTTCAAAGAATACATAATATTCTCTACAGCTTGCTTTAAGATATTCGTGGCATGGGTTTTTTACTCTCAAGCATTCTGTGTTAAATATCTATTTATAATATTCCTGTCAATGTGTTGTGTGGAGACTTGCAAATCCCTGGCTTTCTATAATTATTGATTCAGTTAATCAACAAGTTCTGTAAGGCTGTAATTTGCAGCATTAGTATCCTTTGCTTCAGTAGAACATTTTCCACATTCTTCTTTCAGTTATAATTCACATTCCCCCTGACTTTCAGATTTGTCCTTTGCTTCTCTTGTGCAGGCCAAGAAACCAGATAATGTAACCAAATCCATTTTTGCTCCATTTAAAGTTTTATCTAGGGTAGTGTTTCTGTGAGTCTGGTTTCCAAATGAAATCTGAAGTGCTACTTTAATAAAAGAAAGGGACAAGGGAAAATTAGTAGTTAAATCTTAAAAGATGATTTCTTCCTATGCTCAGTAGCCTACATGAGAGCTACTATCTGTCCCTAGAGAGACCATTTACAGATGGAAATATACATATTTTCCCCATACCTTTAACATATCATCAAAAAAGGGAATATTTTCTCTAGTGAGAAATTTTATTGTTAAGGTTTCAGGCCTACCCTATTTGAATTGTAGTTCCTATATGTGAATCATCTCTTTTATCATTATTTAGATAAACTTTCTCTTAGGAGAAGCCAGGGTGACCTATGTTTTTTTTTTTTTTCTTAATCCTGTTTTTTTTTTTTTAATCTTTCTCACCTTTCAGGATACTAGTGCTCTCAGTTCTCTTTATCATCAATCAAAATATTTATCTGGACTGATTATGATACTAGTAATTTTTACTTTAGTGTTTATCTTAATACATTTTCCTCTTTGAAGTATTTGCATTTTAACATTCTTTTTTTCTTTTTTTATTGAAGTATAGTTGACGTACAGTATTATATGTTACAATATTATACATTGTTTCACAATGTTTAAAGGTTATATACTCCACTTATAGTTATTATAAAATATTGGCCCTATTCCCTGTGGTTTACAATATATCCTTGTAGCTTATTTTATACACAATAGTTTGTACCTCTTAATCCCATACCCCTGTATTTCCCCTCCTCTTTCCTTCTCCTCATTGGTAACCACTAGTTTGTTCTCTATATCTGAGTCTGCTTTTTTTTTTTCGTTATATTCACTAGGTTGTTTTAGTTTTTAGATTCCACATATAAGTGACATCATACAGTATTTCTCTTTCTGTCTGACTTATTTCACTTAGCATAATACCCTCTGAGTCCATCCATGTTGTTGCAAATGGCAAAATTTCATTCTTTTTTGTGGCTGAGTAGTATTCCATTGTGTATATACACCACATCTTCTTTATCCATTCATCTGTTGATGGACACTTGCTTCAGTATCTTGGCAATTGTAAGTAATGCTGCTATGAATATTGGGGTGAATGTATCATTTTGAATTAGGGTTTTTGTGGGGGGTTTTTTGATATATACCCAAGAGTGGAATTGCTGGGTCATATGGTAGTTCTGTTTTTAGTTTTTTGAGGAACCTCCGTACTATTTTCCACAGTGGCTACACCAATTTACATTCCCACCAATAGTGTACAGGGGTTCCCTTTTCTCTGCATCCTCACCAACATTTGTTATTTGTGTTCTTTTTGATGACAGCCATTGTGACAGATGTGAGATGACATCTCATTGTGGTTTTGATTTGCATTTCCCTGATGATTAGTGATGTTGGGCATCTTTTCATGTTCCTGTTGGCCATCTGCATGTCCTCTTTGGAAAAATGTTTATTCAGGCCTTCCGCCCACTTTTTAATCAGATTGTTTGTGTTTTTTTGATGTTGAGTTGTATGAGCTGTTTATATATTTTGGGTATTAGCTCATTGTCAGTCATATCATTTGCAAATATTCTCTCCCATTCAGTAGGTTGTCTTTTCATTTTGTTGATGGTTACCTTTGCTGTGCAAAAGCTTTTAAGCTTAATTAGGTCCCATTTGTTTATTTTTGCTTTTATTTCCTTTGCTTTAGGAGACAGATCCAAAAAAAATATTGCTACAATTTTATGTCAAGGAGTATTCTGCCTGTGTTTTCCTCTATGAGTTTTAGGGTTTCCGGTTCTACATTTTGAACTTTAATCCATTTTGAGTTTATTTTTATATATGGTGTTAGAGACTGTTCTAGTTTCATTCTTTTACATGTAGCTGTCCAGTTTTCCCAAGCACCACTTATTGAAGAGACTGTCTTTTCTCCATTGTATATTCTTGCCTCCTTTGTCATAGATTAATTGACTATCCTTTCCAATTTTAGCCATTATCTTTATAAATGGAATTTTAGGTATCAGGGTAGAAATTATGTTTTGCTAGGAGCCATACCAACTCCATAACACATGCACATGCCACCAGGCCCCACACACCCCACAGACTTGGGCACCAGCCTGTATGTGGTTATGGATATTTTAGCTAAGAGTAAGGCTAAGCCTTCTGTCTCTTATGACAGAAACTTTATTTTTACTGTCCATGTTTTCATGTAACTTTAACAACTGGATCTTCTTTTAAGTGAAGTATGACTTGGTTTTATCATCTGGCCAGTATTGGGAATGGGTCTACGGAAGCAAAAGGGAATTATATGGAATTTATGCAACATCGTTACCATTTGCCTTACTTAAGTAGTTTCAGTAAATGAACCAAAAACATATTTGTGAAATAAAAAGTAGCAGGTAATAGTGTTCTAATTAATTTGTTTTCATGCCAGTCTAGTGAATGACTTCTGTATACCAGATTCTCATACTAGTATTGTTTGCTCTAGGATGACGATATGGGGGTTGTCTTGGACTTCACCATTTATGTACAAAAGAGCAAAAAGGACATTAGATAGTGGTTTCACCCGTAAGACAAGTGCTAGGGCAAAGGCTTCAGAGTATTTGTGAGATAATAGAGATTCACTAAAATAAAGCAAAGCTGTATGGATTTTGAGTTACAGTGTACACTGATTTCCAATAATATTTATATTGCAGGTCAGTTGCTTCGGTTAAAAATGTTTCGAGAGGATCATGGATCGTGGATGACAATGTTCTTCAGCACAATTCTCTTTCTCTTCATATTTTCTCACATATACAACACGATTCTTCTAATGGACGGGAACATGGGGTAGGTTGTCTTTCCCCTTTCTACTGTGGTGAGTGTTATATTTGAAACTTGTAAGAATTCAATAATTTTTTAGTTTGTAGTAACCTAAATCTTCGTTACAAATATTCTACCCTAATAGGGATAATCTGTGCATTTTTCTTAAGACATTTAGAGTCTTTTATCCAAGAAGCTTATCGCACTTTGCAATACTTATATAGTGTTCCTTATTCTTTAGGTCTTCTCTGTGGAGTAGTTTGAGAGCAGGTAGTAATTTCATTATAGTGACGGAGAGTATGAGAATCAGGAAATCTTCTTGACTTGTTTATAATCACACAATCAGTAGAACTGTCCTAAGATGTAGCTCTCCAGGTTTGCAATTACATTGCTCTACAATGCGTGGCTAAATAAAAGTGTTTGATACTGGTGGCATTTTTTTTTTTTAAACTCTCTTGGCAGTTCCAACAGAGAGAGCTTTGTTATAAATGGGCCTTTTTAAAAGTGGGCCACCCTGTATTAAGTCCAAGGTTGTAATCTATACTTATCAAATCACTAATCAAATCACCATGGCATGAAGGTGTGCTAACAAGTAGATTGTAGATTTTTTTTTTTTAACTTTCTCCAGTTCTTGCTTTGCTCTTTACAAGTTTTAAGGGCAGAGTGTAAGGAGAATGTCTTAACTTACAGCTTTAAGAATTAGATTAGTGACAATAAGAAACCACTTTAGATACTTGTTGTACACTAAAGTAGTTCCTCTAGAAGGTTTTGATCTATCCTCTCCAATAGATTGGAAAGCTAGCTCATATCCTTTTCTTCTAAATGTAGGCCAGGCAAGACTGCCGGCCAGTTCCACAGTGCAATTATTTTGATGTTATGTATAGATTTTGTCCACTACTGTTCAGTGCTGAGAGGGATAACTCAATTAAAATTTTATTGTTTTCTTCCCACCATTAAAGAGATGAATAGTAAAAGAAAAGCAGGTACTTCACAAGGTTTATACTTTAGTCCATACTAACAAGTGGTAAATTCAAGAATGTGATTGCAGATCAAATGTTCAGGCTTTAGGAAGTTATTAAAATGCTTTGTCTGTAATTATTTCTTGGGCTTCAAATGACGCCATTCCTACTGGGTCTATTTTTAAATGGTGGAGTTACAGATTCTAACCCATGGCTAGTCAGAATAAGCCTCAGCCTTAGAACAGTGCCTGTATAATGGAACCGGGTAATGGTGTTCTTGGGATTTATCTAACAACAATCAAAAGTCTCTCTGAGAGGAACTGTGCATTCTCAGCCCTGGGACCAGAAGAGGAAGTGATCCATGTAAAACTTACTCTTTTTAAGCTGTTGCTGGAAATAAAATGTTAAATAGTATATGTGCATAAAATATATCCTTTGCTCTGAAGTTGACTTTTCATCTAATTCTACTTTTTTTTCTTTTTTTTTAATATGGAGCTAATGAGGTCTGTGCTAACCAGAAGTGCTTATTCTGAGGAAAGAAGTAGAATTAAAAATAATAAATTAAATGCAATAATAGATATTCCCTGGCACATTGTAAAACAATCAGCAGCTAATAACAAAGCTAACCTTAGTGAGAGCTAACAGTTATTGACCGCTCAGTAAGAGACACAAATTGTTTCAAACCTCACAATGACCCTCTGCAATAGGTATTTTTATTATCTCCATTTTACAGATCAAGAAACTGAGGACCAGAGAGGTTTTGTCACTTGCCCAAAGTTACATTATAATTAAATCTCTATTTTAAACAGTAATAGAGAAGGGGTTGAGCTATTAAGTAGTGAATTCTAGTAATACCGCCTGCTCTTAAGCTAGCACACATTTGATGGATGGTTGATCCTGTTGCTCAATCACCATGTGCCTATTAGCCCTTCTTTGTATTTTTATCATTCCAGCTGAATTTGAAAATTGAAAGAAGTAGGAGATATGTGCAGGAAATAAGAGAAGAGTTAGTCTAGAATTTATGTGTATCTGTCTTAAGTAAAATTGAAGGTGATTGTCTTTTATTCTCAGACTACATAAATTCCATATTCTTATGTAACTTTTGAACTCTTCACCAATATGCCTCATCTTTGTTGAAAAGGATCTTTGCTTGAGAGGACATCTTTAATGGTGCTACTTTTTAAAGAAAAATCCAAAGCAAGGGGAAAATGGTTTATTTCTACACATTTAAAAATTAAGTCTCCATTTATAAAAGATGTATTATCAACAGTTACAACACATGCCATTTGAACTAGTGAGCGCTTTAATGTAGAAATGCAAACCTGGAGGAAAATCAGTTCTTAGAGCAGGTGGATACCACTGTGCCTTTGGGGTGGAAGCACCATATTACCGGAGGCATTGCCCTATCCTGTTTAGGGCAGGGAATGATGGAGCCAGAGGGAACAGAAAGGACAACAGGCTGGTTTTATATCAGAGGATTGCTGGTGGTAGAGAGGAATTCTGGCTTCTTTACACTGAATCTGATTTGCATTGGGGATTTCAACCTGTGCTGATCTGTGGACCTTTCTAGGAATATTGGTCTAGAACCATTCTGAAAAGGATTTCAAGGATTTTCTATGATGGCTAGACTTGTGTTTATGTATTTTAGAACTCCTTTCCAAAACAGAAGCTGTTAGGCCTGCAGAGAGTGGATTCAGGATTTAAGAAAGGAAAAAATGAAGTTTCCCTAGAATAATTTGCTTTTTTCCCCCCAATTTTAGAATTGTTTGTAAATTTAGTCTCAACCAGAGTTCCTTGATCCCTTGTTACCGAGAACAAAGTCCCTAGATTTATCTGATCAGAACTGATAGTTTTAGCCGGAGCTCGCTTGATAAGAGTCAAGTTGCGTGCTTCTGGAGCTCTCATTACAGTGAATGCCCTGAAGTGTACACTCACTCATGGCTTCAGCGATCTGTGGGAAGCCAGGCTGAGAGGCATTGAGATGGATAGGGAAATAGGGGAGTTAGAGATGTGCTGAAGGGACCAAGACAATCCCTATTTCCTACACTCAGGGGAAAGTTTCTCCTCTCACCTTTGATTCTCCCTCCACCCCTCCTGCCACCAAAGTGCTGCTTTATTCTTTAAGTCACCAAGATGAACTCAATTCATCTTCCATAAATGTGTGAGGTCGTAGGTGAGGGTTCTGCTGCAGAGAAGGCTCTCATCCTGGGCAGAGTTTTACATCTAGACATTTTATGAACAACTTCCTTTTTACAAGGTGGCAGACTAGCTAACCTGAAGCCTCTCCTCCTACAAAACCTTCAGGAATGCTGAAAAATACAATGCAGACTTAGACTTCTTTTCCCTCTTCGTTTAATATTATTTGCTTATTTTTATTTTTTAGATGCGATTAACATTGCTTGATTGATTGAAATATAGTTGATTGACAATATTATGTCAGTTTCAGTGTACTGTATAGGGATTTGACATTTGCATACATTATGAAATGATCACTATGATAAGTTTAGTAACCATTTGTCTCCATACAAAGTTATTACAATATTATTGACCATATTCCTTATGCTTAATATTACATACCTGTGGCTTATTTATTTTATAACTGGAAGTCTATACCTCTTAATCTCCTTCACCTATTTCGCCCCCATCATTTCCCTCCCCTCTGGCAACAACCTGTTTGTTCTCTGTATCTATAACTCTTTTCATTTTGTTTTTAAGATTGCACATAAAAGTGAGATCATATGGTGTTTGTCTTTCTCTGTCTGACTTATTTCACTTCGTGTAATACCCTCTAGATCCATCCATGTTGTTGCAATAGCAACGTTTCATTTCTGTTTTTTTAATGACTAATTGTATATGTAATACCACATCTTCTTTATCCATTCATATATGGATGGACACTTAGGTTATTTCCATATATTAGCTATTGTAAATAATGCTGCAGTGAACATAGGGATGCATATATCTTTTCAGATTAGTGTTTTTATTTTGAGGGGGGTAAATACCCAGAAGTAATATTGCTAGATCATATGGTAGTTCTCTTTTTCTTTTCTTTTCTTTTTTTTTTTGCGGTACGCAGGCCTCTCACTGTTGTGGCCTCTCCCGTTGCGGAGCACAGGCTCTGGACACGCAGGCTCAGTGGCCATGGCTCACGGGCCCAGCCGCTCTGCGGCATGTGGGATCTTCCTGGACCGGGGCACGAACCCGTGTCCCCTGCATTGGCAGGCAGACTCTCAACCACTGCGCCACCAGGGAAGCCCCTATTTTTCTTTTCTTGAGGAACCTCCATACTGTTTTCTATAGTGGCACCAATTTACATTCCCAGCAACAGTGCACAAGGGTTCCCTTTTCTCCACATCCTCACCAATGCTTGTTATTTGTTGTCTTTTTGATGACAGCCATTCTGACAGGTGTGAGGTGACATCTCATTGTGGTTTTGATTTGTATTTCCCTCATGGTTAGTGATGTTGAGCATCTTTTCATGTGCCTGTTAGCCATCTGTATGTCTTTGGAGAAATGTGCATTCAGGTCCTCTGCCCACTTTTAAATCTGGTTCTTCTTTTGATGATGAGCTGTATGAGTTCTTTGTATATTTTGAATATTGACCCCTTATCCAATATATTGTTTGCAAGTATCTTCTATTCAGTAGGTGGCCTTTTCATTTTGTTGATAGTTTCCTTCGCTGTGCAAAAGCTTTTTAGTTTGATGTAGTCCCATTTGTTTATTTTCACTTTCGTTTCCCTTGCTTGAGGAGACAGATCCAAAAAAATATCGCTAAGACTTATGTAAAAGAGCATACTGCCTATGTTTTCTTCTGGGAGTTTTATGGTCTCAGGTCTTACACTTAAGTCTTTAATCCATTTTGAGTTTATTTTTCTATGTGGTGTGAGAAAGTAGTCCAGTCTGATTATTTTGCTTGTAGCTGTCCAGTTTTCCCCAAACCCTGATAGACTTTTTATAAATGCATAGCTGAGCTTTACCCAAAGATAAGGAAAAACCGTGAGGCCAAAAATGAAGAAGGATCTGAACACCAAGGCAGTGAGCCTGTGAAGTGACACTCAGGCAGTGACTCAGGAACTTGAGTTTTAACTTTCACATTTGCATCAGAAACAAGGATCTGGGCTTGCATAAGTGAGAAATTGAAACAGAAGCCTCCACATTAGATGGTCCTGCAAACTGCTACTGAGAAAGGATGGACTGGAAAGCATATAACCACTAGCACAGGGAACATCAAGAAGCTTGTCTGACTTAGATTGGGCTTTGGGTAGAACACAAAAATCTTCCAAGAACTCATGGCCACAGGTGTGGTTTTTATGGTTTTCATATACATTGTCCTTTGGACTTTAGAACCCTCCACCCCCTGCCCAAGTCTCTCTGGCTGTTCTCTTCTCCCAGTTTCAAGTTTCTACTTCTCTCTGGAGTACCTCCCCACCCTCAAATAACTTCCAGAATTCCTCTGTTTCCTTATACAGAGCAATTTAGTTCCCTCCAACTTTTGTCCACTTTGATTTATCTGGGGCTTTTCTTTTCATGACCAAAATCATATTAATGCATGTTCCAATCAAAAGGACCAATACTCTAAGATGAATGCTGTTGACTTCTCAGAATATGAAGGGGCTGCTGCCATGGCATTTTGTATATTTTAAAAATAGCAATTCTCCTTTTTCCTTTCATTCAGCTGTGTATTTAATTAACTGTCTCTTGGGAGAGAAAAACGAAGATACTCAAAGAAAAAGGGGCAAAGCAAGCAACCAGGTTAAAATTAGGGTTATGTAGTAGTCACGGTTCAACAATACGGTGCCTTGTTTACATACAGGACTGAAGCTTCAAGGTAGTGAGATATAAATAGGAAAGAAACACGAAACCATTTTCTCCTACAGTTACAGGACTTGATTAAAATTGATTCTAAATGAATCTCTCTCCAATTTAAAAAATTTCCTCTGTGTTCACTAGGTGCCTTAAAGCCAATCTATTAGAAGTTCTTTATGGATAGAAATGGAGAGCTCTGCTTCCAAGTCCAGATTGAGGACTTACTGACAGAAACTGATTGAGACACATAGGGCTGGGAAGGGTTTTCAGTGTTTGGACACTTCAAACCCCTTTTGACATTGTCTTTCTGAAGAACTTCTTAGTCATGGAACATTTTAGCATCCATAGTATTATGCCCTAATTTAGGAAATTCTTGCCTGGTCTTTTCAAACATACCAGTCCCCCAAAGGATAACACATATGTAATGTGTGAGAAATGAACCGGTGGGAAAGAAAAGCATGTGCACCGGGGTTGAGGCTTATAAAAAGATTCTGCAAGCAGCCACTTGATGGCAGCAAAGGGCATGTTTTCATCACTGTTTCAATGTTATCACCGGCAGGTTTTCTCTCCTTTGGAAAGACTCTTCCCCATTCTGAATTTCTGAAACTTGGTGTTGAAATATTTGCTCTCTTAGTGTTTAATGGCAATTTTTAAGAAGTCCACATAGTGAGCTCTCTAATAAGCACCTCTTTCGTGATGTACTTGGCCCCCTTTTATGTTCTAAAACAGGTTTAAATAATAGCGCATATAAACATCTGTATGCACACATACACATCTATATGTTTATAGACTTATTCCAGTGCTACAAGGATAAATATCGTGTTTCTCACTGAGGAAATTAGACACGACTCACTGATAAAAATTCCTCTATGAACTAGAATAAGTGTCCAAAGAGTGCATACTCTTTAGAGTAGGATATGAAGAAGCTGATGTTTTCTAGTGTCAATCACAAAGAAAAGTTTTATTTTTTCCAGATACAAAGCCTTTTCCAGAGGAGTTTTACAAATATTAATTAATATATCAATATGTGTTAATTGTGTTATTGCAGGGACAGAATTTGAGAAATTAAGACAAAGTGATTCAGGCAATTTCAAAAATAAATATTAGTATTCATATTCAGGACCTGAAAAAAATGGAGGTAAGAATTAGGTGATGAGTGTAATGAAAATGGAGTAAATTCTGTCTCTTCTGTTTTCTTTCTGATAAGTTTTAGTAAGAACTTGTACAGAGCACTCACTGAATGAATGCCGTGAGCACAGTGAGTGGGATGTGTTAAGGGTGCTCGGTTGAGGAGAGGAGACAGGAGGGAATTTTTGAAATGGACACTCTCTTAACATCTAAAATGCATGGCTTTTAAGTACAGAGGCAGCAGCAAAAGCAAGCAAGGAAAAATAAGAAAAACAAGTGAGAGACTGGCCTAGACTACTTGTCTATAGGTTGCATGGAATTGTTCAAGATCTAATAATGCTTTGTAAAGTCCATGTGTACAGCTGACCTAGGCCTTAGCCTGTCGCTGTCTTATCCTCGTTTTTTTTTTTTTTTTTGAAAGAATGACCATACTCTGGTCCAACAGTGTGTCCATACATTGTATCAGAAAAGACTGATTTATAGCTTCAGTTTCTCTTGTCAGGGATGTATGTTTTAGCAGGTTATTTTGCCCAAAGCTGAATTATTCTTTAATGGAAAAAAATCAGGTGAAATTTTACTCCAGGCCATACTTTTTCTTTACTAAATTCATTACTTTTAAAACCTTCACTAATGCTTTCAGATTCCTTAATCAAACTTCTCCTCTTTCTAGTCACCACTGGTCTAGAAATAGGAGCCCTGGTACATGTTTTTATTGTTAAGAACTGTGATTTTCATTTGCTTTTGCTTTTCAGTACAAAGTTGGTTGACCTGCTACCACTGTTTATACTGGTAGCTTCATTCTAAGGAAGGAATGTTTGTGAATTTGTTTTGAAAGATGCTAAATTTATTTTGGGAAATGACAAGAAAAAATTTAATTTGTCTTTAATAATGTTAAACTATACAGTTTTTGTATGACCTAAACTGACAAAATAGCTGAAGTACAAATGTATCCATTTAAATTGTAGTAAATGAAAAAAGGGATCGGATGTTACTTTCAGTGGTATGTAATAAAACACTGAATTTAGGGATGGGTAAAGGATGGAGGCCTGGGGCAGGGTTCAGGAGCTGGGGTGGGGAGAAAGCCTAGCTGTAAGTGTTAGTGAAGCCTGGAAGTACTTGAGTCAATGGCTAAAAAGCTTGATTGGCTGCTAATACAAGGCTGAATGCAAATTTTGCTAGAGTGGTGCTTTAAATAATTTGTTGGCTTCACTCTTAATTAGGCTAAACATTGACTTGCTTGTACGTTTAATTCACAATAATAGCACAATTAATTACTAAGGCTGGGAGGAAGGGGCAGAGCTGGTTGCCCAGAATGGGCTTGTGAGAAGAAAAGCTGGAAATGAAGGCTGAGTCTGGTCAAGACGGCTGACCCAGTGGGGTACTGGGGAGAGGGGGGGAAGGAGGGAGGCTGGTGAGAAAGAAAGGAAGGGAGAAAGGGAGGTGGGGAAAGAGAGAGAGAGACAGACAAACTTATTTAGCCAAAGGCAGTATAGCACCAGGGCTCAGGTGGCTGATTTTAATACTATTGGTTGCCCATTACTTGGTTTTGATAGTACAAGGGTAAAATAGCACAGTGTGCCCAAATTGTCACAGGTTTACTGTTAGTGTTGTGTGCATTGATGAAATTTTAAAACATTAATGAAAAACACAATCAATGTTGCATCCTTATTACTCTATGGCGTACATTATCATCTGTCCAGAATCGACATTGATTTGACACACTTTCTGTGATCATTGTTCATAGTTGCTTATTTCAACTGTCTTATTAAATAGTTTATCAGCTTGTTACTGGGGAAGAATTCTGATCCAGGAATGAGATATCTGGGTTGGAGCCCCATCTTAGCTACTTACTGGCAAAAAGAACTCAGAAAAGTTAAACAGTTTCCTTTTTTTTTTTTTTTCTAGAAACTGGTTGTTGTGATAGGGTTCTTATTAGTATTAGTGTTATCAGCATCATCATTATTATTATTAATCTGGGGGAAATGCGTGCTTCTAAAGTGGAGAAACAAACTAAATTAAAGATTGCTAAAAATCTTGGTTGCCTTTAGTTTTGCTTGGTATGGAAGGCAATGTGGTGTAGTAGAAACAGCAAGGACTTTTGTCCTGACACCCTGTATCTGTGTGACCCTAGGGAAACTTTACTTCCTGAGCCTGAGTTCCTCCAGCATACAATGGGGATATTGGTACCTACCTTCGTGTTGTTGGTGACAATCAGAGATAACAACGTATGCAAAGCAGTTGATGTGGTTCCTGCCATGCCATGAGCTCCTGATAAATTCTAGTTGCTGTTATAATAAGAGAACATTTTAGCTTCTCAAATCTTTAGCTCATTAAATATCAGTTGTTATAGTAACAAGTACTTTGGTTAATGTAATGAAATGACATAATTTATGGCAATGATCTTATTACATTATAATCAATTATAATAATTACTATCAATTTCATAAAAAATGCCCAAATCAATGCCTGGCACCAGTAGGTCTTCAATAAGTATTAATTTCCTATGCCATAAAACATCATACATAATCTTAAATTTACTTGATTTAGGAGTGAAATTAATACATGGAATACATAGCACCTGGCTCAAATGCTATTGGAACACATCTTTATGAGTGCACATAAGCTATTCTTTCTTTTGTTTTTCATCAGTGAAAAGTAAATACAGAAAACAAATATTTCATTAGGATTCAGAAAAGCAAATCAAACACATATTAAGTTACTAAATGATTATTTGCTAATTTTGACCTTTTTGAAAGGAGAGGGAAATTTTAGTGGAATTATGGCTGACATCATGTAAATTAATGACATAATGGTCTCTGTGTGTGTGCATGTGTGTTGTGTGTGTATCCATTATCTAGAGACTATATAATAATAAACATCTTTAGGTTCCTTCTCAATTCCTTTTCCTCAGTGGTGAACATGCAGGAAATAAATACTTTCCAGACATGAAAAACTGATGTATATGATAATCCAAGGTTCAAGGTTTACCAAAAGTTGTATAGTTAAATAAATTCATAAGAGATGACTCAGCACTAGCTTAGAAGTGACATATCTGTGACAAGTTATCCCATTTGTAATCTATTAACCCCATAGTTATTCTTGAGGGATTGATGAAAAGCAGCAAACAGAGTTCTATTGATAAAATATTTCATCATTCAAAAAGTTCCTTGTTCTAGTAATGTCAATGGCAGAATAATTATATACACTGCTCTGGCAGCTTGGTTCAGAATGTCTACAACCTCTTTTGCACCAGAGCAAGAGGATAATGACTTTTTCGTGGTAGAGAAGAGCAAGCCTGCTTGAGCTCTTCTCAAGGGGAGAATCACATTGGAACTGGTTAACTTTTCTCTATTTCAGTTTCCTTTAGGCTATCATGAGGGTACCCTGACACTACATTTTTTTTCCTAGAGAAGCAAATATGCATAATACACTGGATTAAGTTACTGTCAAAAGACACAGAAGAGCATAATAATAATTGCAATATTGAAATTCCTTAGAAATGGGATACCCAAAGACAGATCCTGATTAAAGCAACATATTAAATGAATATTCTTACCTAATTAAAAAAAAGCTATATTACATCCTTTATAATAAAAGATCAATAATTTAAAAAATTTTGAAGAAAATAAAGGGGTATTAGATTTTAACTTATATTTTGTAGCCTACATATTTAAATTCTCTCTCCTTAAAATACGTATTTTAAAAGATTAGGAGGATGGTTCTTGGGTATGTTGAAAAGTGTAAAATATCATGTGCAGTTAACAGGAAAAAATATATATCACATATAAAATGATTATATTCTTTTAGCAAAAAATTTAATGAATTTGTTTGCTTCAAGACTGTCCATATACTATATTTAATGTGTATTCTGTTATTTTGATATATTATAAAATATACATTATATATAATCGTATATATTATTCAGTATACTGTTATACACATATATGTATATATGTATAAAATGTTAATTATTAGGTAATCAAATCTATTTATTAATTAAGTAATTTACTTTTATTAGAGAGTTTGATGTATAAACTTTAAGTACCCAGAATAATTCACTGATGATAAAGTTATGAGTAACTACCTAGCGAGAAGAAATTGCAGCAGTATGTATGTACTGAACCTTACAGAGTCATCTTCATCGAATATGTGGATATTCATAAAACAGAAATAAGTAAGATTTTGTAGGTGTTAAACGAGTAACAGATGTGATATTTATGTTGGGATTATGTCAAGTTAATACATACGTAGGGTTCAGAAAAAGAAGAAAGCTAAGTCAGCTTCTTAAACAATTTAAGTGTCTGGAAAAGATGGTGTTAATCATCATTTCACTACACCATCTACAGTGGAGTCAGTTTAGGGTAAGTTTATGAAAATTCAATGACCTAAACTAGTGAAGAAGCTAGATTTGTGCACCCATTTGGTGAATTGCTTCCAGGGAATTTACCTATTAGTTAGACCCTCAGGCTATGGGACAGTTCTTAATTAAAATTCACAATAACGGGACTTCCTGATGGTCCAGTGGTTAAGACTCTATGCTTCCATTGCAGGGGGCATGGGTTCAATCCCTAGTCAGGGAAATAAGATCCCGCATGATGCATGGCACGGCCAAAAACTAAGTAAATAAAATAAAATAAAATTCACAATAGCCATTTCTCCTTATGTTTCTTAGGAATAGGGTCTCAGACAAAGTCAGGCTATTGACATTGTTAATTTCTCTGAGCTTGGCCTCACTGATTAAAAAATACACTTTTTGAGTACTTCCTTTGGGTACCAATCACCAGTTATAGTTTAGAGACTCATCTCCCCGAGATCAAAGAAGTATCCAGAGCTGGTTCAGGAAGCAGGTTATGGACACATTTAATCATAGCCAGACAATGAGTGATGATGGATTACAAAGATAAGGTAAGAATGTAGGAGTAGGAGATCCAAGTCAAGGTTGGCAACAAGAGATTATCTGCCATGGTTATAGACTAAATGTATAGATTACTTAAGAGTCAACAACAGTTAAAAAAAAAAAAAGAATCAGCAGCAAGGTAGAGATAACATCAGGAGTTTTGGAGTGTCTAATGGTCACTGTGTACCCTCTTCCCCGGCCTCCCAGTTTTTGTGTACAATATGAGGAAGTTTATAGACTTCATGTTGAGAGCCACAGAAGTAGGTATCTCAGAATTAGGACACTAAATAGGAGGCTCCAATGAAAAGATCTTAAAACTAAGATATATCAATCAGGAGAGGTTAGTGTCTGTCTCTACTTCTGCTTCTCGGTAACAAATATATTGTACTTCTCCTTCTTATGTACATTGCCTTTAATAGCCTTCTCTACCTTTAACACACGGTGTCTTTCTTCCTATGAAGGCAATAGATATATAAACCTATTTTTTTAAAAAAATCATCATCCTGTGATTTGACATAAAAGGCAAAGATGAATTTTTCATCAAAATCTAATACTTATTCAATTGTATATGGTGATAATATTAGATGGCCGATCAAGATGTTAAGTGTGCCATGACTGATCAGAGGAGAAATCTGTTTGATGGTAGGAAGGAAAGATATCAAGGTTACTTAGATTGGAGATTAGTATGCCCTTGGTTTGGTTCTTGTCTATAGCTAGTATACATTCTGATTTAGTGAATATATCCATTCTGATGGGTACTTCTCATGCCAAGTCTGTTCTAAACACTTTCAGTAGCATCCCTGGTTAATAGAAATAAATGAGTTAATTTAGTGAATTTGGGAGAAAAGACACAGGTCAGTGAGATCTTAGGAAGATATGGATAAAATGTATAATAAGTCAGAGGAATTATGAAGTGTCTTACCTTATTATGACTACAAAAATGAGATGAGTCAAGAACACAGAATTTGATCAATTAGAATAAAGGAGCCAACTGAGGCTGAACTTATGCAGTCCTTCTGGTTTCCCTGGCAACAGGGCCCCCTTCCCAAGCAAGTAATGTTATAGTATGAGTGAAGTAATAACTGGAGGTAGAAGAATATGTGTTCAAGTCAACTCCTACTTCTGAGAAAGTTAAGGGAGAAGCATGAGGTCATGAGAAGGGAAGAATTTAAATTAAAAAAGAAAAATAAAAGAATTAAATTAAGGCTGAGCTTGAAAGCTTCTGGGCATAGCACTGCACATAGCAATGTTTCTTCCCTGATTTTGGTTGAAGCCAGGGTAGATAGTAAATCACATGGCTGAATAGCTACATTATCTTTTCCATCATAGCCCAGAAATGGCACTGAGAAATGGTGATCTGTGTAAATCGGCTTGGAGTGGAGCCCTATGCTGTGTGGATAGCTCTGCCCGCTTTTACAGTTACCCAGGAAGTTCTCATTTGCCCAGAAGGATCAAGAGGCAGTCAAAACAGGCTTGCCCATATATTTCTGTGAATTTAGTTTACTTCGTTTTTAATGTTTCTGTAGGTTTTATTTTTCCTTGCTAAATACATCCTTTCAAAATCTGCCCAATGGTCTGAGCCTCTTCCACTTTTATTAAATGTATGTCATATGTGCACCACTGCTTGGGGAACCGAGAGGCTGGGAAGAGTCCACAAGGGGACAATGAGAACCTCACTCTTTCAATTCTATTTTTCCTTCTCTGAACCTTTCTCACTAGAAAAAGAAGAGGAAAAGGGGTATTCCCTCCATTCCACTCTCTATAGCTCCCTAAACAAATCCCTATAAAAAACAGAATAGAAATAAGGGGAAAAAACCCATACAGTATTACCTAAAAATAGGATGATTTTATAATTTATTATCCAAACCAGGACACTATTCGAAATGAAGGGGAGTGCTATTAATAGTAACATGAGAGAAAAGGCATAAACTGTCATGTTCAAGGCTAGTTGAAATGTATGGTTACCCTACCTAAAATCAGTAGGTGATAACAGAGAGATCAGGGGGGAAAGAAGATCATTCTGGGATGTTCTAGAAGAAAGTCTTGGCTTTGATGCACACTGAGTATTTGAGTTCCTGGACAGTTGTAACTAATTTGCAGTCAAGTTCTATTCTAGTAAGGACCATGAGATTCTTCTTTTTAGCTACATTGTGTTTTATTGTCTTGGATTGGTGCCCACTTTTCATTGTTTTATCTTTGCAGTATTTTCTAGAATAGCTTGAGGTATAAAAATTACATACAATAAATTGCACATACTTAAAGCCTTCAATTTGATACCACCCTCCTCCCTTTCCCT
>NW_006789285.1:382074-403279 GCF_000442215.2 Lipotes vexillifer
CCCCGGGCACCACTCATCTTTCTATCATTATAGTTTAGCTTCCTTTTACTAGAATTTTATAAATTGAATCATACAATATGTGCTTTTTTTGGGTCAGGATTCTTTCACTCAGTAAGATTGAGATTCATCCATGTTGTTGCATGCACTGACGGATCTTTCCTTTGAATTTCTGAGTAGTATTTCTTTGTGTGAGTATACCACAATTTGTTTATCCATTTGCTTGTTGATGGCTATGTGGGTTGTTCACAATTTTGGGCTATTTGAGCTTATTTTAGGGTTAAAGATCTCTTGGATATTTTCCAGAAATAACCTGTATCAGGTTAAAATGTAGGAAGAATGAGTTATTAGGCAAAAAACGAAGTGATAGGGATCCATATTCATAGTGAAGCCTCAGAAAGGGCCTTAGTGATTGACCAAAGAATGGCCAAGGTTAAGGGCTGATTTCTGCACCCATGGCTATAGTTTAGGAAAATTAAAATCAGTTCCCTTTTGCTTAGCGCAAAGCAATGAAGCACCATTTTCTCATCTTAGATCCCAATAAGAGTGAAGAAGAGTCCCTGTAATGTGAGAAAATGACTGTAACTGTGTGCAGTGTCTGAGATGGTCCCAATGATCCCCACTCCTGGTGTTCAAGCCCTTGTGCTCCCCTCCCCTTGAGTGTAGGTTGAACATAGTGACTCACTTCTAATGAATTGAATATGGTAAAAGTGATGGGATGTTAATTCCAAGATTAGACTGCTGTCTTGCTTTCCCTTCTGTTCCCTTCCCTTCCCTCCCTTCCCCTTACCCGACCCCCGCCACCCTTACTCTGGGGAACACACTGCGCCACTGGGAGTTGTCTTATGGAGATGCCCACTTGGCAAAGACCTGTCTGCCAACAACAGCCAGCAAGGGCCTGAGGCCTGCCAATAGCCAATAGCAAGCCAAGTGAACTTGCAACCAGATCCTCCCCAAATCAAGCCTGGAGAAGGCTATAGCCTCAGCGTACATGGTGATTATAGCCTGTAAGAGGCCATCAGCCAGAGGACCCAGTTAAACTGTGTTCATATTCCTGATCCACAGAAACTATGAGATAATAATTGTTTGCTAGTTTAAATTATTTCAGTTTGGGATAATTTGTTTTCCAGCAGCAGATACACTGTGCTTAAAATAGAGAGTTCTATGTGATGAAAATGTTCAGAAAGAAGAGCAATATATACTAGAACATTAGTGAATTTTAGTGAGCTGGTTCTTTTCAAGTGTGTCAATATGGTCTTTATTTCCAGTCTTAAGGACTAACCTAATTGTAGGTATGGCACCCAAGTGGAGCTCATTAGTTTCCCAGGAGAGCATCTTACATATTGGGCCTTTTCAACAATATCAAGCATCACAGCAAAGGCGGTTGTCAATTTTTTTCTGCAGATGGATGGTTTCTTTTAGACTTAAAGTTCTACTTGTGAGCAAGGAAAAAGTAGTTGGCAGGTAACATCTTACATTTTTTCTAGTTATATAATTCCATGATTTGTTGTCTAAAACCTATTTTTTTTCTTTTTTAGTATTTGTTGCAAAAAAGGTATATATTCAGCTTGAAAACCTGCTGAAGGAAGGTTAAATCCAGGTGACTTCTCGTCCTATTCTGACTATAGGGGTAGCTAAAACTCTGCAGGATTTTTCTTTCTCTCTTTAGAGCAGCGCAAATTCTTCGAGTCATCAGATTAGAGGTGCCACATACCACTTTAATTTAGGAATAATTGTGCAATGCTCTTTCAGTTAGGCCTGAGAAAGTACCTGTATTTAAAACTATTTCCAGACTTGGCAGTTTTTACTGCAGCCTGCACAAGAGCAAATAATTCTTACTAAAATCATTTAACACTTCCTCGTGAGCTTTGTGTGACACACTGATTTATATGTATATCCTTTTAGCAGGAAATGAGTTTGAATTTTACTTCAGGAAGTAAGAATGATATTACAAGCAGAAATATAAAAAGATATGATAAAACACCTTCAGCTAGTAATGTCATAGCATCCCTTATCAAAGAAAGCACAACAGAGCCATGGGAATATCCTTTTACTTCACGAATGAAGCAGAAATTCTCTGTAATAGTTTTAATAAAAGATAGGCGCGATATACTCTTTGTGATAGATGTCTGTTAGTGTGCTGCAGATTTATTATCATCCCTTCAAAAATCAATTTAAAATTATACCCTACTCATATAAAAACCCTTGGAGGCTTCTGGCATTCACTTTGTCATTCTTCCATCCTGTCACCTGGCAACTTGCTGATTATTCTCTCTCACCCACTAAAAGGCTTTAGCACCTGTCTCATAGTCTTGCTCTTTGCTGTAAATCTTGCCACTGTTCTGGGTGTATCCAAACTCCACACGGTCACTTACCGACTACTTGTAAAACCATCTAATGTATTCTTCTCAGTCTTTATTCTACTTGACCTCTCCTTCTCGCACTTGGCACTTATGATCATTCCTGCCTTCTTGAAATGCTCTATATTCTTAGTTTCTATGTCCTCCTCTGTTCCATACAGCGAATGGCACTATTATCTAACTAGTTTCTATGGCCAGACACTTAAGTACTGTTCATTCTTTCTTGTCTTTGCTTATTTCATACATGTGATAAATCACAAAGGGTCTTTGATTCTACCTGTTAATTAGCTCTCAAATCCATCTACTTAGGTCTGTCCTTACTGCTACTCCCCTATTGTTTCTTCCTTGGATTTCTGCAACAGCTGCCCCTTCCCATTCATTCTCCACACTATGGTGATTCCTCCAAGACATGGATATCCCTGCTTACAACTCTTCAGTCGATTTTCATTGTTTTCATAATAAAGTCCAAGTTCTTCCATGGCTTAAAGGCTCAAAATAATATGGCCCCAGCTTACCTCATTATTTTGCTGTTTTGTTACTTTTGCCCAAAGACTAAGTTCCATCCAAAGGGAACTTTTAGTTCTATGAATAGAACGTTCTCTTTCTCACCTCTAGCTAACTCTATTCAGATCTCTGCTTAGACATCACTTCCTCTGAGAAATCTTCCTAACACTTAAAAGTCAGGTAAAATGTTCCTTCTTTATATTCCCATAATTTTATGCATCATCCACATCATAACATTTCCCACACTGTGTTTTAATTGCCTTTTTACCTGTACATATTTCCAGTCAAATTATGGGTTTTATGAAGGCAGTAGATTTTTAATTTTTGTTTTGTTTTGTTTTTAGGCCAAAATGCACTTTATTGACATTTGTGTACATTATGAAATGATCACCATGATATGTCTAGTAACCATCTGTCCCCATACAAAGTTATTACAATATTATTGATCATATTCCTTATGCTATATATTGCATCCCCATGACTTTTAAAATTTTATAACTAGAGATTTGTACCTCTTAATCCCCTTTAGCTATATCCACCCCTACTTCTCCTCTGGCAACCAACTGTTTTCATTTTGTCTTGTTTGTTTGTTTTGTTTTTTAGATTCCACATATAAGAGAGATCATATGGCATTTGTCTTTCTCTGTCTGACTTACTTCACTTAGCATAGTACCCTCTTGATCCATTCATGCTATGACAAATGGAAATACTTCATCTTTTTGTGGCTGAGTAATATTCCATTGTGTATATAGATACCATATCGTTTTTATCCATTCATCTCTGGACAGACACTTGGGTTGCTTCCCAGAAGTGAAATTTCTGGATCATATGGAAGTTCTATTTTTCAGTTTTTGAGGAACCTCCATACTGTTTTCCATAGCAGCTGCACCAATTTACATTCCCATCAATGAGGGTCCATTTTTCTCTACATTTTCACCAACACTTGTTACTTGTTGCCTTTTAGATAATAGTCATTCTGACACATGTGAGGTGGTATCTCATTGTGGTTTTGATTTGCATTTCCCAGATGATTACTGATTCCTGAGTGATCATCTTTTCATGTGACTGTTGGCCATCTGTGTGTCTTCTTTGGGAAGAGAGTCTATTCAGGTCCTCTGCCCAATTTTTAATCAGATTTTTAAAAAAATGTTGAGTTGTATGAGTTCTATGTATATTTTGGACATTAATCCCGTATTGAACATATCATTTGGAAATACCATCTTCCATTCAGTATGTTGTCTTTCGGTTTTGCTGACAGTCTCCTTCACTGTGCAAATTTTTTTGTTCAGTGTAGTCCCATTTGTTTATTTTTGCTTCTGTTTCCCTTGCCTGAGGAGATGGATCACCAAAAATATTACTAAGAGTTTACTGCATAGGTTTTCTTCTGGGAGTTTTATGGTTGTAGGTCTTACATTTAAATCTTTAATCCATTTTGAGTTTATCTTTGTATATGGTGTGAGAAAGTAGTCCAGTCTGATTTTTTGCACAAAGCTGTTCAGTTTTACTAGCACATTTATTTAAGAGGCTGTCTTTTTCCCATTATACATTCCTGTCTCCTTTGTTGTAGATTAACTGACCATGTAAGTGTAGGTTTATTTCTGGGTTCTCTATTCTGTCCCATTGATCTGTTTTTTGTGCCAGTACCATACAGTATAGGTGAAATCAGGGAGTGTGATATTTCTGTTTTTTCTTTCTCAAGAATGCTTTGGCTATTTGGAATCCTTTGTTGTTGTACAAATTTTAGAATCCTTTGTTGTAGTTCTGTGAAAAATGTCTCTGGTATTATGATAGGGATTGCACTGAATCTGTAGATTGCCTTGGGTAGTATTGTCATTTTATCAATATCCTTCCAATCCATGAGCACAGTATATCTTACCATTTGTATGTGTTCAGTATTTTTCATCAATGTCTTATAATTTTCAGAGTACAGATCTTTAACCTATTTCATTATATTTGTTTCTAGGTATTTTATTCTTTTTGAAGCAATTGTAAATGGGATTGTTTTCTTATTTTTCTCTTTCTGATAGTTTTTTATTAGTGTATAGAACTGCAACATATTTTTGTGTATTAATTTTGTATTCTGCAATTTTACTGAATTCATTTGTTAGTTCTAATAGATTTTTGGTGGTATCTTTATGATTTTCTATGTATAGTATCATGTCATCTACAAGCAGTGATAATTTTAATTCTTCCTTTCCAATTTGGATTTCTTTTATTTCATTTTCTTGTCTGATTGCTGTGGCTAGGACTTCCTATACTGTGTTGAATCAAAGTGGCCAGCGTGGGCACTTTTGTCTTGTTCCTGATGTTAGAATAAATGCTTTAGCTGGCTCTGTCATATATAGCCTTTATTATGTCATGTTCCCACTATACCCACTTTATTGAGTGTTTTTATAATAAATGAATATTAATTTTATCACAAGCTCTTTTTCTGCATCCATTGAGATGATCATATGATATTTATCCTTTTTTTTTTTTTTTGTGATACGCGGGCCTCTCACTGTTGTGGCCTCTCCTGTTGCGGAGCACAGGCTCCAGATGCGCAGGCTCAGCGGCCATGGCTTACGGGCCTAGCTGCTCCATTGCATGTGGGATCCTCCTGGACTGGGGCATGAAACCACATCCCCTGCATCAGCAGGCGGACTCTCAACCACTGCGCCACCAGGGAAGCCTGATATTTATTCTTTATTTTAAAATTTGGTGTATCATATTGATTGATTTGCAGATACTGAACCATCCTTGAATCCCTGGGATAAACCCCGCTTGATTGTGGTGTATGATCCTTTTAACGTATTGTTGGATTTGGTTTGCTAATATTTTGTTGAAGATTTTTACATCTATGTTCATCAATGATATTGTTTGTAAATGTGTGTGTGTGTGTGTGTGTGTGTGTGTGTGTGTGTGGTGTCTTTGTCTTTAGTATTGGGCTGATGCTACCCTTGAAGAATGAGTTAAGAAGCATTCTTTCCTCTTCAACTATTTTGAATTGTTTGAGACAGATAGGTGTTAAGTCTTCTTTAAATATTTTGTAGAATTGTCCTGTGGGAAAAAAAAAAGTCCTGGATTTTTTGGGAGTTTTTTGATTACTGGTTCAATTTCATTACTGGTAAATGGTCTGTTCATATTTTCTATTTCTTTCTGATTCAGTCTTGGAAAATTGTACATTTCTAGAAACTACTCATTTTTTCTAAGTTGTCTATTTTATTGGAGTATAATTGTTTGTAGTAACCTCTTATAATACTTTGTATTTTTCTTGTTTTGTTTGTCATGTCTCCTATTTCATTTCTGTTTTTATTTCTTTGGGCTCTCTCTCTTGTTTTCTTGATAACTCTGGCTAAAGGTTTATAAATTTTGTTTGTCTCTTCAAAGAACCAGCTCTTAGTTTCATTGATCTCTTCTGTTTTTTAAAAAAATTCTCTATTTTATTTATTTCCTCTTTGAACTTTATTGTTTCTTTCCTTCTAACTTTGGGTTTTGTTTGTACTTCTTTTTCTAGTTCCTTTAGATGTAAGTTAGTTTGTTTATTCAAGATTTTTCTTGTTCAGAAGCAGGCTTATATTGCCATAACCTTCCCTCTTAGAACTGCCTTTAATGTGTCCCATAGATTTTAGAGTGTTGTGTTTTCATTTTCATTTGTCTCCAGGTATGGTTTGACTTCCTTTTTGATTTCTTGAGTGACCCATTGGTTGTTTATTAGCATGTTGTTTAGACTCCACGTTTTGTGTTTTTTTGCAGTTTTTTCGTGTAGTTGATTTCTAGTCTTATACCATTGTGGTCAGAAAAGTTGCTTGATATGATTTTAATCTTCTTAAGTTTATTGAGACTTTTTTTTGACAAAGCCTGTGATCTATCCTAGAGAATGTTCTATGTATACTTGAAAAGAATATGTGGTCTGCTGTTTTAGAATGGAATGTTCTGTATGTACCTGTTAATTCAATCAGACCTGATGTGTCACTTAAGACCAATGTTCTTCTGCCTGTTTTCTTTGCTGCAGTATTAACGGCCCCTACTGCGGTGTCTACCTGGCACATACTAAATAAATATTCGTTGATTGAGTGGACTTATTGGATTTTCTTTCCAAAAGATGTATTATTTAGCAGACTATAAAGGTGACATTTTAAATGATACTACAGCGAACTAAAAGAATTAACATAATTATCAATTGCCTAAATTGCTACCAGAGAATGAATGTCCAACACATATAGGAAAATCTTATAAGTCTGTCAGTGGTATAGTACCATGGCACTAAATTACCAATCAAGAAATAATAAGCTGATCACATGTTAATGAGATATGTGTTTTGAATGATTTTTCGAGGACTGCTGTGTCTATAGAACTGTGTTTACCACAGGCATTTTACTTATTTAGTTCTTTAGCTTCAGTGAGCCTTTCAAAACTTTTCATCTCACTCATCATATTTTGTCAGCATTCCTCCATGACATGGAGTTTGCAGATAGGGCAAAAATATAAAGCTGCTTTACAACCAAAAGTTTTTACCCTAAGTTAAGTGATGGATGCACCCTCTTTTACAACATTGAGGGATTTTTTAACATTAGTACCTTGATATCTGTCTGAAGGTGCCAAATTGCAGACATAAGACCCCAAATAGCCAAAGGAATCTTGAGAAAGAAAAACGGAGCTGGAGGAATCAGGCTCCCTGACTTCAGACTATACTACAAAGCTGCAGTCATCAAGACAGTATGGTACTGGCACAAAAACAGAAAGATAGATCAATGGAACAGGATAGAAAGCCCAGAGATAAACCCATGCACATATGGTCAACTTATCTTTGATAAAGGAAGCAAGAATATACAATGGAGAAAAGACAACCTCTTCAATAAATGGTGCTGGGAAAACTGAACAGCTACATGTAAAAGAATGAAATTAGAACACTCCCTAACACCATACACAAAAATAAACTCAAAATGGATAAAAGACCTAAATGTAAGGCCAGACACTATAAAACCCTTAGAGGAAAACATAGACAGAACACTCCATGACATAAATCACAGCAAGATCCTTTTAGACCCACCTCCTAGAGAAATGGAAATAAAAACAAAAATAAACAAATGGGACCTAATGAAACTTAAAAGCTTTTTTTACAGCAAAGGAAACCATAAACAAGACAAAAAAGCAAGACATAAACAAGACAAAACAAGACAAAAAAAAAAGACAACCCTGAGAATGGGAGAAAATATTTGCAAATGAATCAACTGACAAAGGATTAATCTCCAAAATTTACAAGCAGCTCATCCAGCTCAATTACAAAAAACCCAATCCAAAAATGGACAGAAGACCTAAATAGACATTTCTACAAAGAAGATATACAGATTGCCAACAAACACATGAAAGAATGCTCAACATCATTAATCATTAGAGAAATGCAAATCAAAACTACAATGAGTTATCACCTCACACCAGTCAGAATGGCCATCATCAAAAAATCTACAAACAATAACTGCTGGAGAGGGTGTGGGGAAAAGGGAACTCTCTTGCACTGTTGTGTTGGTGGAAATGTAAATTGATACAGCCACTATGGAGAACAGTATGGAGGTTCCTTAAAAATCTAAAAATAGAACTACCATATGATCCAGCAATCCCACTACTGGGCATATACCCTGAGAAAACAATAATTCAAAAAGAGTCATGTACCAAAATGTTCATTGCAGCTCTATTTATAATAGCCAGGACATGGAAGCAACCTAAGTGTCCATCAACAGATGAATGGATGAAGAAGATGAGGCACATACATACAGTGGAATATTACTCAGCCATAAAAAGCTTTTCATTTTGATTTTTGTGTGGTTTTAGCTTACTTGATCAGGGATGGTGTTAATGTGTGCACAGCAAAGGTTCAAATGCTGTATGTGTCAAATAACCACAGCTGGCACTCCTCACTGCAGCAGTTCAAAAGAATGGCTGTCTGTGGCCATTTTGATCACCATGAGCATGAATATGGCATTTGCTTTGAGATATTTTCTGTAGTGATTCAAGATTTAAGACAATCTTCCTGGGCTCTCTTGCATTTTTTTCTTCATGGAGAAATATAATTTTTATTATAAATAAACATGTCTGGGAAGTTACATTTTCCTCCATATATTTCTTGCTCTTCTTAAAAAAGGGAAAGCATACATAGAGGAACCAAGAGGGTAAGACTTTGGAATTGGAATAATGGACAGCCCTTGATGGTTTAGGAGATTTGGAGACAGTTAATTGGGCAAATGTAAGTTTTTCAGTAAGATGGTGGAAGTTTGAGTCTTGGCTCTGTTTATTAGATGTCAGATCTTAGGCAAACTGTTTATGTCTTTGAGCTTCAATTTCCATATCTATAGATTGAAAAAATAGCTTTTAGACCTGTTTTGAGGAGCATATGAGATGAAGATGGTGGACTTGAAAGTGTTCATGCAGTGTAAAGTGATGTAACGCTTTCAAGGATGATGTTTTGTTGTTGTCGATTTGTTTTTCTCCACATTAAAAACCACTTACTACTTTGGAGTGTATTTAGTGGAAAAATCTGAAACAAGACTGGCTGCGCTTTGCAATGGTATGTACTTTGGGACTGTCACATGCTTACTGCTGCAGAGCTTGACATTCAAGCCTACTCAGGCAACCTTGGGTCCTTGGTTTGGGATTAGTTTCCAAGATGGTATAATTCTTACTGAGATACTTCTTTGGATGCCTGCTATTTAAAGGAAGCTACAAGTGATCTTCTTTGACTATTTCTAAGTCAAGATTATGACCCATTTTTATATGCCCAATTTTAGTGACTTTCTTATTTTTAAAGTAGTGAAGTTTGCTTGAGTACTGAGACGTCTGAGAAGCTAAAATAGACAGTTGTGCATAGTTTTGTCAGCTTAGGTATTATTAAATAAGAATTCTTATGGATTGTAGTAGAACTGTATGTGACCTAGTCTTTTCCACAGAACTATTCTAGTTGTCAGGCAAGAGAAAGAAGGGCTTAATTAAATAGAATAAATAACTTTTTCTATACCCTTCAGTCATTTGAGTTTAAGCCACAATTGGAAGAGTTTCCTGCCTTTGTTATGCTCTGGAAAGATCTGTCTGTGTCATCCTACCTGGCTTTTCACCTGACACAGAACTGTGACATTTCACTCACTATCTTTTGTCATTAATCTCAGTGTCTAGAGAAGCCCTGATTGTACGCCTCTGATTGAGTCCTAATATTAGAGACTTTAAGTAAACTTTAGCATTTTAAAATTTGATTTTATTCAGAAAACTTTTTATTTTATAGGAGAATATTGATGTTATTCTTTGTTTAAAATGAAAGAATATGTAACTTGGAATTATTCTTTGAAAAGTAAGTTTTATGAAGGACCTACTCTATTTCTGAGTTCTTGATTCTTTAACATATTTTTAAGAGTGCTTAGTGTTTAATACACGTTACACCGACTGATACCTGATAGTAGAATGCTCTTTTCTGTTCTCTCAGAACAGAGTTTCTGTCCTTAACTCTCTTTGTCTTCTTAATTTGATAACTGAGATAAGCAAAATTTGTGATCTGTCCCTCTGTCTTACCTTACCTTGTTCCAGATGTACATTTTTTGTTGTCTTTCATCCCAGTTACCATATATTTAATACATCCTCCTCAATTTTTTTTTTTTTTTTTTTTTTTTTTGCGGTACGCGGGCCTCTCACTGCTGTGGCCTCTCCCATTGCGGAGCACAGGCTCCGGATGCGCAGGCTCAGCCGCCATGGCTCACGGGCCCAGCCGCTCGTATCGTCACGTGGGATCTTCCCGGACCAGGGCACGAACCCGTGTCCCCTGCATCGGCAGGCGGACTCCCAACCACTGTGCCACCAGAGAAGCCCAATTTTTGTATCTTTACATTCTTCCTCCCCAGCTTTACTGACTTATAACTGACAAAATTCTTTATATTTAAGGTGTACAATGTGATGATTTGATATATGTAAACATTGTGAAATGATTCCTAAAATCAAGCTAATTAACATATCCATCCTCTCACATAGTTAACTTTTTTCTGTGGTGAGAACATTTAAGACATACTCTTTTGGAAAATTTCAAATATGTAACACAGTATTATTGATTTTAGTCACCATGCTACACATTAGATCTCTAGACCTTATTCATCTTGCATAACTGAAACTTTGTACTCTTGGACCAACATCTCATTGAGGTAATATCTCATTGTGATTTTGATTTGCATTTCCCTGCTGATTAGTGATGTTGAACGTTTTAAAAATATATCTGTTCAACATGTGTATGTCTTCTTTTGAGATTTATATCCTTAGTAATATTGATATGTCTGTTAATAAAATGTAATGCTAATGAATAATTTAGCCTCCTGAGTGTAAATTTAGGGGCAGTCTAAAGCCCAGGAAGTTCAGGGAGGTATTAAAGACCAGAACAGTTTATATAACCCATCAAAGTCAAAATGCCATTCAGCATTGCTCTCAAATACTTAGCAACAAAGGAATTTGTTGCTACCTCATAAACATCCTGCCTTGAGCTACCGCTTATCTATCTTGTAACTCATCTAGATCCTGTGACCTAATTCTTAACCTGGTTTTTGTCCTTAAGTTGTCACTATAAAATCCCTAACTGGCCTATGTCTTTGTTTCCATTTTTCCTTTTATTTGTCTCAAAATCTTATTTCTAGTTTTTATTGCATCAAAGGATATGACCAGGAAGACTAATTGTATTTGCTAATAAGAAAAAATTAGTTCTATATGTCTTTGACAATGCATATTTGTAATAGATTTGGGGTCAAACTCTGCTTCAAATCCTGACTCTGCCACTTTTCTAACTCTCTTGTCTTTGGCTATAATAATTATAGATAATACTTATCAAAACCTTACTATTTTCCAGGTGCTGTGTTACATGATTTATGTGTATTATTTTATTTAATGCTCATGAAAATCTTATTTAATGCTCATGAAAATCTTAGTCCACTAACAAAGGTTAAGTAGCTGATACTGTGTTTGACAGTCAGAATTCAAATGCAGGCTGTCTGACTCCAGAGGACCTGCAGTTTTTGCCACATTGAGTTTTCCTAGCTATAAAGTAAAAATAGTAATACCTACATTATAGGATTCATTTGGTGATTATTAACATAATGTGTGAATATGATTCTTTTCTTTTTAAAATCAACCTTTAAACACCAAACATAAACAGACTCTCAGGGTACATTGCATTCTCCACTAAACAAAGATGATTTTTGCTGGAAACCCAAATGCCTTTGTGATACGATTCATTACCTTATAGTGAAAAAAATATATAGAGAGTGTTTTGGTTTTAGGATGACATGGAGAAGCACATGTTAAAAAGACCAATAACCAGATGACCTTCAGCATCTCTAATGGTGTGCCACTGGGCTCTGGATCTGCCCCTGGCCTGTCAGCCTATCAGTAGTGTGGGTGATGGTAAAGAGGCTGAGGAACTTGGCTAAAGGAATTAAGAATCCTTTCTCCATAGACTAGAGTGATGGGTTGAAAGTAACAGGAAAATTAGAGGCAACTTTAGATCCTACTCTTGGATTCTACCAGAAAAATACAGGTTATATTCTTAATGGAAGTTTGTTTAGTAAAGCTCTTAACGTTTTAGCTGACTGGAGGCTGAATGGGAATCACTAGTCTGTCACGACTATTAACAGAGCTAATACCATAATACATAGAGTTGTTTTCCAAACTAAGGAAAAGATTTGTATTCTGCAGTGTCAGACCATGTCTCACACATTTTGATCAGGTCTCGGTTCATAAGCCCAAAAGTTTATGGGCCATCTGCTTGTATTTGGAGACCAGACCACACTAATAAAGGATTTTCTGACTATTTGATTTGAGGAACTGTTAAATCTGGGTTTTAGTCCCAGGAATGTTATCTCTATTTCAAATACTTGAAGAACTGTCATGTACAATTGGGAATAGTCTTAATCTTTTAAATGCCAGAGGGACAGAAAAGAAAGATGAATGAATCACAGTTACAGAGAATCAGTTTGGGCTTAATATAAGAAAGAGCTTTTTAACTATTAAAGCCATCTGAAACTAAAGTGACTGTTCTGTTGGTAGAGCAATGAGTTAGTTTCCTGCCAGGATTCAAACAGCTACTAGATAAACCACTTGTCAGGGAGAATACAGAAATGATTTTTGACTTGAGTGACTGTTTGAACCTGGTGAACTCCAGTGTCTTTTCCAAATCCAAAATCCTTGATTGTTAAGAAAAAAGGAGACATTAATTTTTGCAACAGAGCAAAATATTGCCTCATAAGATGAAGTCTAAATGAGGAGAAAAATGGGTTCTACTATGAAAAGTAATATCTACTTTTCAAGAGATATTAACTTTTAGTTTTGTAATTTGTACAATTTAAAAATTTATTTTATATGTATTTAGTTTTACTTGTACAGGTAAATAACACTTCCTTTTTATCTATAAGTAGGAATGTGAATTTATTACTTTAGGACAAAACTCCAAATGTCAGGAAAACTGGGTCAGCTTAAGTAGTTTCCTTGAAGAATGCAATATTGGAAGTCAGATTGTCAGAGGGATCCAGGGTGAGTCTGAATCTGAACAAAGGGGAGTATGTGCATAACTGAATGTTTACTCACATCAGGTTCTAATGCCTCCATCTCCACGAAAGGGAGAGGTCTGCTAGACAGACTCAATGGACCCACTGACTTGACAACTACCCTCTTTACTAAGTATAGGAAAGGGTAGGTCCAACCAAGAAACCCACACACTCTTGTTTTCTGGCCATTTCCCTTCCAGTTAAACACATTAAAAGATAGTACCTTGGATCAAGTTATAGTTAAATCCACAGTCTTGTAGTTAGGTAGTTATTTTAAGGTACTTTTATTTTTGCTTGGACCCTATATTTGTGTTTAATTGCCCAAATTTCTCATGAAGTACTTTATTATGACCCATTTTTTAAATTTTTATTTTTTTAATTAATTTTTAAAACTGAATTATAACTTCAGTGTTGTCTTAGTTTCTGGTGTATAGCAAAGTGATTCAGTTATACATATATGTGTATATTCTTTTTCAGATTCTTTTCCATTATAGTTTATTACAAGGTATTGAATGTAGTTCCCTGTGCTATACAGTAGAACCTTGTTGTTTATCTGTTTTATATGGAGTAGTTTATATCTGCTAATCTCAAACTCCTAATTTATCCCTCCCCCATCCTCTTTCCCCTTTGGTAACCCTAAATTTGTTTTCTATGTCTGTGAGTCTGTTTCTGTTTGGCAAATAAGTTCATTTGTATCATTTTTTAGATTACACATGTATGTGACCCGTATTTTAAAATTGCCTATTTTGATCAGGTTTCTATAAAATATCTAAGAAGCCCAGTGATGAAGTCTCTTTTTAAATTGATGGTGAATTTATTATGATTTAATTTTTTACATTACTATAATTATTTTTTCCGTGCATGCATATACTTGACAAGTTTTTGAAATGTCATCGTAATATTTTTCACTTTGCTCATACTAGGGAAAGGTCTCTATTTTCTTTCAAAAGTTATTTTGTCTGCCTCTTTTCTTCAGGAAAAATCACACCCCGAATTACTCAGTTGCAATCTCTCCTGGGAGCAACCTGGGAATAAAATATTCTTTCTTTTACTTCTCTTGTGATATCACCAATCAGAAAATAGAGAGTATTTATGTATTATATATTTTGTTTAGACTTGAGCTACATGAATTTTTGGAAAAAAAGTCCTTTGACCCCATTTCCCCTAGTTAAGGATTTTTTTAATATGTGTCTTTTTAAGCAAATTCTTATTTAAAAATCTTACTACAAAGATGAAAATAACTATGTAGTTGAAAAAGCTGCACAATAAACCACCGCAAAATTGAGTGGCTTAAAGCCAACTTATTTAGTGGCTTAAATGAAATAGCCATTTAATTTGTTCATGTTATCTGTGGGTCAGCAATTCAGGTTGGGTTAGCGGGTGTTCTTTTGCCCATCTCATGCAGCTGTAGTCTGACATGTTTTAGGATGACCTTACGTGTTTGTCTGTTGGTTCCTGCTGTCGGCTGCACCATAAGTCCCCAGCAGGGTTGTATAGGCTTATTCACATGGTGGCAGCATTTCAAATTTTGCAAGAGAGAGTTCCCAAGAGCAGGAAGACAAGCCCAATGAACAAACAATTTTTAAGCCTTTGTTGGTGTCACATTTGCTTATGTCTCATTGGTCAAAGAAAGTCACATGCTGGTGAGGAAGTGGATGGTGCAAGGTCATGGATGCAACAAGATGTGACCAATTAAGTTGTTACTATAGCCATCTTTCATATTTGTGTGTACATTTATTTTAATTTTTTTGATGCATTTTAACTTTTGGTTTTGGTCAACATAAGATGAGCATAGACTCTAAGGAAAGTAAAAGTGGTATGGACAGGAGGGAATAAAATACATTGAGAGCTCATGGTGCCAAGAACTTCTCATTTAATTTTGTGAATCAGAGTGAAAAAACTGAGTTTAAGAAAGGGTAAATAACATGTCTAAAGTCACAGTTAACAAGTCTAATGGTCTCAAAATCAGTTTAAAACAGAAAGAATAGAGTAGAAAATATAAGTAATGATATATATGAATGATATCAACTGTTTTAGAAACTGTCTTTATTTTTATGTGTTGGTTCACAATGCATAATAAAATTCTTATAATGGATAGCTTTTCAAAAAGCTTTCAAGCCACTCTATTAGCCCGTATGGTCTCCCATGAGCATGTGAAACCAGAATGCTCATAACGAGGGGGGGATTAAAAATATACCACTATTTCCCATTCCTGATTTATCTGAAAGGTGTACCTTGACTACTATATTACGTTGACATAGTGTTTTAATCAAGTGATGAGAACCTGACCTTTTCCACTGCAGCTAATCTCTTTTTATCAGCATCTACTAACATTTCTTTGAGACTTAAAGAAAATCATGACCTTAGGAAAGATTTGATATTCTGGAGTGGAAGAGATTAGAACATAAATTTCCCTTATTGATAGACCCTTTTAGAAACCAATAAAGAGCAAAGCAGACATTGAGATAGTTTGGATGCAACACTGGTTTGAACTGAAACATTTGTTACTCAGATTTGGTTTCTGAAAGAGGTGAGGGGAAAGCATTCTATCACAATCTATTACTATTTCTTTTTAATCTCACTTTTCTTCAATCATGCAAAATGGGACGTTCATTTTAAAATCAGCCCACATACTGAAATGTCTTCTTTTATTTGTAAAGTGGAACCTTTCCATTAAATGTTGGAGGAGAAAGAGACTTTTAAAGAAATATCAACAAAATAGGAGCATTTCCAATGGAAGTTTCTTTGAACTGAAATAAGTTTCTGCTTGATGGGTTTATTTGAAGCTTCTCCCTTTGAGATTTTTTTTTATATTTACCCAACCTGAATAAAGATTGCAAATTAATAAACTGGAAATCACTTGGTAGAAAACAATAGCAAGAAAATGTCCATAAATTCCTACAAATCTCTTCATGCAAATAATTCAAAGAGTAGCTTGAAATTCACAAGAGTGCTTTATAGATTGATTAGAGATTTTTTAAAGCTGTCATCTTCTGTGCTCACCAAGTAAAGTGTGGGCTGGAAAGTTATTTTAAAGTTATTTTATTGCAAGGAAAACAGCAGGATTCCACCATAGCCCAAATGCTAGTAAAATTGCAATGAAACATTGAAAATTACAAGGTCAAATCTTCATATGAAAGTAATATTCAGACAAAAATGAAACATTGAAAATTACAAGGTCAAATCTTTATATGAAAGTAATATTCAGACCGAAAAAGGTGATGATATTTTGAAAATGTGGCATATTCCAAAGAAGCACTGAGAGACAAAATGGCCAGCTTATTTGAAATGATATATTTTGATAATTACCCCCAATTTAAGAAATTATAGTGAAGAGCATAACTTTAAAGACATGACAGTTTTTCATTTTAAAAGTGCTTGTGAAATGTAATTGTGGTGTGATTATTTCTTATTGATTTTATTTTCAAATATTGTTTTGTATTGGGAGTATTGTTTTGGAAGGAAAGATTCAGCAGCAACAATCAGCTTGTAATTAGTGTCAGATACGTTAAATTAAAAAAAAGATGTTAGTAAACAAATGATAGAAATGGAAAATGAAGGTGATTAAAAGAAGGTAATTTCCCAAACAAAATAAGATTAACTGAGTATGGAACCCCAGCAGAATTCCTACTTTGGCTCATTGGGCCATACTTTTGACTGCTGACATAATAGGCTCATCCATGCTGGAAGAACAAACCATTAGGAGAGACCCAGTGTGGCCACCTTGAATAGAAAGTTCTGTAATTTGTTGGTTCAATAATATTTTGTTAGTACAATGTTATAATTGCATTACACCCGAATTCCAAGTCACCCTCCCACTTCTTGTCTTAAATTGTCATTTTGGGGTCAAGAATAAAAGCCTTTGAATATTTAAATAGTTATTTAGGTTTTTGTTTTTTCACTTTGTGAAATTATACTTTTATTAGAAGTACTTTTACTATTTACAGTCAAAGTTATACCAAACAGTAAACAACCCAATACAAAGAACCCCCTTCACTATTCATCATTTAAGCATGAACAATCAATTCAGTTTTCTATTAAATCCATTTAACATTTTTAAATTGAAGTATAGTTGACATACAATATTATGCTAGTTTCAGGTGTACAACATAGTGATTTGACATTTAAATACACTATGATATGATCACCACAATGTCTAGTCACTGTCTGTCACTATACAAAATTATTAGAATATTATTGACTATATTCCTTATGCTGTATATTACATCCCTGTGGCTTATTTTATAACTGGAAGTTTGTACCTCTTAATCCCCTTTATCTATTTCACCCAACCCCCAAACTCCCTCTGCTCTGATGACTACCAGTTTGTTTACCATATCTATGAGTCTGTTTTGTTTTGTTTGTTCATTTGTTTTATTTTTTAGATTCCACATAAAAGTGAAATCATATGGTATTTGTCTTTCTTTGTGTAACTTATTTCACTTAGCATAATACCCGCTGTATCCATCAGTGTTGCCACAAATGGTAAGATTTCATTTTTAATGGCTAAATAATATTCCTGTGTGTGTGTGTGTGTGTGTGTGTGTGTGTGTGTGTCAAATCTTCTTTATCCATTCATCTGTGAATGAACACCTAGGTTGTTCCATATTTTGGCTATTGTAAATAATACTGCAGTGAACATAGTGGTGCATATATCTTTTCAAATTAGTGTTTTCATTTTTTTCAGGTAAATACCCAGATGTGGAATTTCTGGATCCTATGGGAATTCTATTTTTCATTTTTTGAGGAACCTCTATACCGTTATCCATAGTGGCTGTACCAATTTACATTCCCACCAAGAGTGCATGAGGGTTCCTTTTCTCCAGATCCTTGCCAACAATCTTTATTTGTTGTGTTTTTGATGATAGCTATTCTAACAGGTGTAAGGTGATATCTCATTGTTATTTTATTGGCATTTCCCTGATAATTAGTGACATTGAGCATCTTTCCATGTGCCTGTTGGCCATCTGTATGTCTTTTCTTTTCTTTTCTTTTTTTTTTTTAACATCTTTATTGGGGTATAATTGCTTTACAATGGTGTGTTAGTTTCTGCTTTATAACAGAGTGAGTCAGTTATACATATATATATGTTCCCATATCTCTTCCCTCTTTGTCTCCCTCCCTCCCACCCTCCCTATCCCACCCCTCCAGACAGCCACAAAGAACGTGTGTCCTTTAAGAGTCAAGTCTCTTATTTCCCACAGCCCTCTGGCTCTCCTGAAAATAAGCCCCACTGACCTTCAAAGCCAAATGTTCTGGGTATTCATCTTCCCGGTGCAGGACTCCAGGGCTGGGGAGCCCACTTTGGGGCTTGGACTCCTTGCTCTTTGGGAACAACCTCTGCAATTATAATTATCCTCCTGTTTGTGAGTTGCCCACTTGGGTGTATTGGTCTTGACTACACCATATCTCCATACCTCCTACCCATCTCGTTGTGGTTCCTTTTATATATCTTTAGTTGTAGAAGGTCTTTTCTGCTGGTGTTCCAGTTTTTCTCATCAGTAGTTGCTCTACAAGTAGTTGAAATTTTGGTGTGCCCATGGGAGGGGTCTTCACACTCCACCATCTTGGCCACTCCCCCCAGTGGCTCTTCTTTTCAACACTGTCCTGAAGATCCTAGCAGCTGCAATCTGGCCAGAAAAAGAAATAAAATGTATCAAGGTTGGCAAGAAAGAAATAAAACTGTCATTATTTGTAGCTGACTGTCAGTATTGAGAACATAAAATAACCTATAGACAAATTATTAGTATTAACAAGACTGGCAGCTAGAAATCATCATTGAGAAGTCAGTCACATCTCTAAATACTAGTAACACATAAAATTTTATTAAGGATAAAGAATGATTTGATTACAAACCTCAGAGAAAGACCCACAATTTGTAGACATTTAATCAGTGACAGAGATGGCACTGGAGATAAGTGGAGAAAGGATGAACTTTCCCATAAATGGCATTAGATAGATTGTGAATAAGAAAAAAATATGAAAGTGGACTCCAACTTCACAATATACTAAAAAATATAATAAATTCAGGCACATTAAAGATGTAAATATAAAAGGCAAAATTTTGAACATTTTGGAAGATAATATAGGAGACAGTATTCATGATCTCAGATAGGGAAGGATTTCTTAAATAGGACTAAAAAAAAGAAAAATAACACTAACCATAATGGTAAATATTGATAAATTTGACTACATTATAATTAAGAACCTCTCTATCAAAATACAGAATCAGTGAATCAACAATTATCTCAAAATAAAATATTAAAAATTTTGCTTAGTTAAATTCAAACACATAATAAAAAAAGTAAAGGTAAGCAAAAACCAGGGAAAAGTTACTTGCTTACATAAAATTGACAATTAATTAGGATGCCACATTCCAATAATAGGAATACATAAGGTATCATTATTTATGTAGCAAAAGCCAGAAAATGGTAAATATAAAGATGATCTAAAGATATGAATGTCTTAAATAGTATCAATTGGGAAATATCTCAAATATCAATGGAGAGTAGAATAGATAAATTGTGGTACACTAGAATGTTAAACAGAGAAATTTAAAAATGAACCCCTGCCTTCAGTATAACATGTAAATGTTTAAAAAAAATGATGTCAAATAAAAGACTAAAAAGATATAGTAGAGGGGCTTCCCTGGTGGCGCAGTGGTTGAGAGTCCGCCTGCCGATGCAGGGGACACGGGTTTGTGCCCCCGTCCGGGAAGATCCCACATGCCACGGAGCGACTGGGCCCGTGAGCCATGGCCGCTGAGCTTGCGCCTCTGGAGCCTGTGCTCCACAACGGGAGAGGCCACAACAGTGAGAGGCCCACGTACCGCAAAAAACCAACCAAACAAAAAACTCGATATAGTAGAATACACATATGCTTTATTTTATTTAACAAACATTTAAAAAATATAATTACCAGTGTTGGACCAGGTATTTGATGATTATTGATTCACTTAATTCTCTAAACAATTCAACAGTGTAAACACTATTATTGGCTTCAGTTTAAAGTTGCAGAAACTGAGGCATAGAAAGGTTAAGTACGCCCAATGGCACACATCTAGTAATAGGAATGGGCAATCTGGTTACAGGGTCTAGAGTATGATTCCATGCATATAAAATTCAAAAGCAGGTACAGCTATACAGCATATTGTGTGTGTGTGTGTGTGTGTGTGTGTGTGTGTGTATTTTTTTAAAGGTTAAAAATAGATTAAAAAACAAATACAAAGGGATTCAAAGAAATTGTCAATGTTCTCTTTCCTTTCCCCCCCTAGTTTTATTAAGACACAATTGACATACAGCACTGTTTAATATGTACAGCATAATGACTTGACTTACATGTATTACTAAATGATTACCACAGTAAGTTTGGTTAACACCCATCATCTCTTACATATACAAAAGAAAAAAGAAAAGAACACAAATATTTTTTCCTTGTGATGAGAACTCTTAGCAACATTTTCTTTCTTAGGAGAGCATCTAGGAGGTGTGTATATGGCTGTCAATTTTATTATCACTATTACTTTTCTCTGAAGTGTACATATACATTATACATGGTATTTCTTGGTATGTTATATTTCTCAATTTTTAAAAAGGTTAAAAGAGAGGGGGGCTTCACTGATGGCGCAGTGGTTGAGAGTCCGCCTGCCGATGCAGGGGACACGGGTTCGTGCCCCGGTCCGGGAGGATCCCGCATGTCGCGGAGCAGCTGGGCCTGTGAGCCATGGCCGCTGAGCCTGCACATCCGGAGCCTGTGCTCCGCAATGGGAGAGGCCACAACAGTGAGAGGCCCGCGTACCGCAAA
>NW_006789285.1:407930-408080 GCF_000442215.2 Lipotes vexillifer
CTCCGACCGAAACCGAAACCGAGCCTCAGCTCGCAGCCCCGCCCGCCCCCGGCGGGGGAGCTCACGAGCCTCTCGGGCTGATGAGCACCGGTCGGCGCCGATCCTCTGTGCGGGAATCTCTCCGCTTTGCCCTCCACGCCCCTGTTGCTG
>NW_006789287.1:0-2300 GCF_000442215.2 Lipotes vexillifer
AGGTTCAAGGCAATCTTCCTACAGCTAAAAGATACACGGGAAACCCAGGGCACTAAACCATGTTAGCAGGAAACGTGTTTAAAATGCACCTCATTTTTCATCTCCTGGTGCTCGACTTTGCCATTCCAGCCATGTCACTAAGAATCTCCCCACTTGGAGAATCAGTACATTTATCCTCCTGTTTCGCACAGTTTGCAATTTTTGTGGAGGAAGAACGGGAAAAGGGGGAACCAATGAGAGACTAGTTGTAAGAGTTTGGACAGGCACAAGTCACTCTAATTTCACAGCACGAGAAAGAAATCACCAAAGGCTCAGCCTGACACCTGGGAAAGAAAATAGGGCCTGAAGCAATCCTGAGGTTTTGCGGCCAGCTCACAAAGAAGCGAGGTGAAAAATGGAGCTGAGGTGCACTGCAATTCACAAACCTGCAGAGTTACAAATGACAATTATCGTACCCTAGCATGTATGCTAACCCTAAACCGTTATCACACCCTAACCTCAACCCTAAACCATCCCCATTCCCTAACCCTAACCTTAATCCTAAGACTTACCCGAAGCCTTACCCTAAACCATGCCCTTGGTTGTCGTACCCTAACCTATAGCCTAAACTGTACACATTTCCTAACACTAACCCTACCCCTAACACTAACCCTTAACCGAAGCCTTAACGTAACCTGTGCCCTAATCCTAACCAGTACACTAACACTAACCCGTGACCTAACACGTACGCTAACTCTAAAACGTTGTCATACACAAACCTGTCCCCTAAACAATCCCCGTTCCCTAACCCTAATCCTAACCCTAACTCTAACCCTTACCCGAAGCCTTACACTAACCTGTGCCCTAATCCTAAGCCATACGCTAACACTAAACCATGCCCTAACACATACGCTAACCCTAAACCATTGTCGTAACCTAACATGTACCCTAATCCATCCCCGATCCCTGACCCTAAATCTAATCCTAACTCTAAACCTAACGCTTACCCGAAGCCTTACCCTACCCTGTGCCCTAATCCTAACCCATACGCTAACACTAAACAGTGCCCTAACACGTACGCTAACCCTAAACCGTTGTCGTACCCTAACCTGTACCCTAAACCATCCCCTTTCCCTAACCCTAAACCTAACCCTAACCCTAATGGTAACCCTTACCCGTAGCCTTACCCAAACCCATGTCCTAATCCTAACCCGTACGCTAACAGTAAATCGTGCCTTAACACGTACGCTAACCCTAAACCATTGTCGTACCCTAACCTGTACCCTAAACCATCCCCTTTCCCTAACCCTAAACCTAACCCTAACCCTAATGGTAACCCTTACCCGTAGCCTTACCCAAACCCATGTCCTAATCCTAACCCGTACGCTAACAGTAAATCGTGCCTTAACACGTACGCTAACCCTAAACCATTGTCGTACCCTAACCTGTACCCTAAACCATCCCCTTTCCCTAAACCTCACCCTTACCCGAATCTTTAACCTAACCCTTGCCTTAATCCTAACCCGTACGCTAACACTAACCCGTGCCCTACATGTACGCTAACCCTAAACCGTTGAGTATCCTAAACTGTGCCCTAAACCGTCCCCATTCCCTTGCCCTAAACCTAACCCTAACCTTGAACCCAACCTTTACCCAAAGGCTTACCCTAACCCGAGCCCTAATCCTAAACCGTATGCTAACACTAACCTGTATCCTAACACGTATGCTAACCCTAAACCGTTGTCATACGCTAAACTGTACCCTAAACCATCCTCTTTCCTTAACCCTAACCCTAACCCTAACCCTAACCGTATCTCTTACCTGAAGCCTTACCCAAACCCACGTCCTAATCCTAACCCGTACGCTAACAGTAAACTGTGCCCTAACATGTACGCTAACCCTAAACTGTTGTCATAACCTTACCTGTACCCTAAACAGTCCACGTTCCCTAACACTAACCCTAACCCTAACCCTAATCCTAACCCTTACCCGAAGCCTTACCCTAACCCCTCCCCTAATCCTAATCTGTACGCTAACTCTAACCCATGCCCTAACACGTACGCTAACCCTAAACCATTGTCGTACCCTAACATGTACCCTAAACCATCCCCATTCCCTAAACCTAACCCTAATCCTAACTCTCACCCTTACTCAAACCCCTGCCCTAATCCTAACCGGTATGCTAACACTAAACCGTGCCCTAACACATATGCTAACCCTAAACTTTTATCGTATCCTAACCTGTACCCTAAACTGTTCCCGTTCCCTAACCCTAACCCTAACCCTAACCGTAATCCTAACCCTGCCCCAAAGACTTACCA
>NW_006789288.1:0-8678 GCF_000442215.2 Lipotes vexillifer
GTATCAGGGTGATGGTGGCCTTGTAGAATGAGTTTGGGAGTGTTCCTCCCTCTACTATGTTTTGGAAGAATTTGAGAAGGATAGGTGTTAGCTTTTCTCTAAATGTTTTGATAGAGTTCACCTGTGAAGCCATCTGGTCCTGGGCTTTTGTTTGTTTGGAAGATTTTTAATCATAGTTTCAATTTCAGTGCTTGTGATTGGTCTGTTTATATTTTCTATTTCTTTCTGGTTCAGTCTTGGAAGGTTGTGCTTTTCTAAGAATTTGTCCATTTCTTCCAGATTGTCCATTTTATTGGCATATAGTTGCTTGTAGTAGTCTCTTAGGATGCTTTTATTTCTGCAGTGGCAGTTGTTACTTCCCCTTTTTCATTTCTAATTCTATTGACTTGAGTTTCTCCCTTTTTTTCTTGATGAGTCTGGCTAATGGTTTATCAATTTTGTTTATCTTCTCAAAGAACCAGCTTTTAGTTTTGTTGATCTTTTTATCGTTTCCTTCATTCCTTTTTCATTTATTTCTGATCTGATCTTTATGATCTCGTTCCTTCTGCTAACTTTTGGGTTGTTTTGTTCTTCTTTGTCTAATTGCTTTAGGTGTAATGTTATGTTGTTTATTTGATATGTTTCTTGTTTCTTAAGGTAGGATTGTATTGCTATAAACTTCCCTCTTAGAAATGCTTTTGCTGCATCCCATAGGCTTGGGGTCATCGTTTTTTCATTGTCATTTGTTTTTAGGTATTTTTTGATTTCCTCTTTGATTTCTTAAGTGATCTCTTGGTTATTTAGTAGTGTATTGCTTAGCCTCCATGTGTTTGTATTTTTTACAGATTTTGCCTGTAATGATATCTCGTCTCATAGCGTTGTGGTCAGAAAAGATACTTGATATGATTTCAATTGTCTTAAATTTACCGAGGCTTGATTTGTGACCCAAGATATGATATATCCTGGAGAATGCTCCATGAGCACTTGAGAAGAAAATGTATTCTGTTGTTTTTTGATGGAATGTCCTATAAATTTCAATTAAGTCCATCTTGTTTAATGTATCATTTAAAGATTGTGTTTCCTTATTTACTTTCATTTTGGATGATCTGTCCATTGCTGAAAGTGGGGTGTTAAAGTCCTCTACTATTATTGTGTTATTGCTGATTTCCCCGTTTATGGCTGTTAGCATTTGCCTTATGTATTGAGGTGCTCCTATGTTGGATGAATAAATATTTACAATTGTTATATCTTCTTCTTGGATTGATCCCTTGATCGTTATGTAGTGTCTTTCTTTGTCTCTTCTAATAGTCTTTATTTTAAAGTCTATTTCATCTGATGAGAATTGCTACTCCAGCTTTCTTTTGATTTCCATTTGCATGGAATATCTTTTTCCATCCCCTCACTTTCAGTCTGTATGTGTCCCTAGGTCTGAAGTGGGTCTCTTGTAGACAGCATATATACGGGTCTTGTTTCTGTGTTCATTCAGCCAGTCTATGTCTTTTGGTTGAAGCATTTAATCCATTTACATTTAAGGTAATTATCAATATTTATGTTCCTATTACCATTTTCTTAATTGTTTGGGTTGGTTACTGTAGGTCTTTTCCTTCTCTACTGTTTCCTGTCTAGAGAAGTTCCTTTAGCATTTGTTGTAAGGCTGGTTTGGTGGTGTGAAATCTCTTAGCTTTTGCTTGTCTGTAAAGGTTTTAATTTCTCCATCAAATCGGAATGAGATCCTTGCTGGTTACAGTAATCTTGGTTGTCAGTTTTTCCCTTTCATCACTTTAAATATGTCCTGCCACTCCCTTCTGGCTAGCAGAGTTTCTGCTGAAAGATTAGCTGCTAACCTTTGGGGATTCCCTCTTATGTTATTTGCTGCTTTTCCCTTGTTGCTTTTAATATTTTTTCTTTGTATTTAATTTTTGATAGTTGATTAATATGTGTCTTGTCGTGTTTCTCCTTGGATTTATCTTGTATGGGACTCTGTACTTCCGGGACTTGATTGACTATTTCCTTTCCCATATTAGGGAAGTTTTTAACTATAATCTCTTCAAATATTTTCTCAGTCCCTTTTTTTTCTCTTCTTCTTCTGGGACCCCTATAATTTGAATTTTGGTGCATTTAATGTTGCCCCACAGGTCTCTGAGACAGTCCTCAATTCTTTTCATTCTTATTTTTTTATTCTGTTCTACAGTAGTTATTTCCACTGTTTTACCTTCCAGGTCACTTATCCATTCTTCTGCCTCAGTTATTCTGCTACTGATTCCTTCTAGAGAATTTTTAATTTCATTTATTGTGTTGTTCATCATTGTTTCTTTGCTCTTTATTTCTTCTAGGTCCTTGTTAAACGTTTCTTGTATTTTCTCCATTCTATTTCCAAGATTTTGGATCATCTTTACTATAATTACTCTGAATTCCTTTTCAGGTAGACTGCCTATTTCCTCTTCATTTGTTTGGTCTGGTGGGTGTTTACTTTGCTCCTTCAACTGCTGCATATTTCTCTGTCTTCTCATTTTGCTTAACTTGCTGTGTTTGGGGTGTCCTTTTCACAGCCTGCAGTTTTGTAGTTCTCGTTGTTTTTGGTGTCTGCCCCCAGTGGGTAAGGTTTGTTCAGTGGGGTGTATGCACTTCCTGGTGGATGGGACTGGTGCCTCTGTTCTGGTGAATGAGGCTGGATCTTGTCTTTCTGGTGGGCAGGACCGCATCCGCTGGTGTGTTTTAGGGTGTCTTTGAACTTAGTATGATTTTAGGCAGTCTTTCTCCTAATGGGTGGGGTTGTGTTACTGTCTTGCTAGTTATTTGCCGTGGAGTGCAGTACTGGAGCTTGCTGGTCATTGAGTGGAGCTGGGTCTTAGCATTGAGATGGAGATCTCTGGGAGAGCTCTTGCCGATTGATATTACATGGGGCCGGGAGGTGATCCAATGTCCTGAACTTGGCTCTCCCACCTCAGAGGCTCAGGCCTCACACCCGGCTGGAGCACCAAGACCCTGTCAGCCACACGGTTGCTTAGTGTCATTCTTCCCCATCAGTGTTTTGCTCCTCTCAGCCTGGTGCTGTTGGTGGTCTCATTGTGCTGGTGTCTCCCTATAGGCAGGCCAAAGCCTGACACACAGTGGGCCCTGAAGAAATATCAACTCTCAAATAGGTTTTAAATCAGATTTGCTTTAGAAATTGACCCTAGTGATGTGTTTCCCTGCAAAACAAACTCTTAGTTAGGGCAGAACAGACCATCAGCTTGCTCCAAATGGTGTCCTAGGGTGATCACACCCAGAGTTTGATTTTTTAGCTTCTCTGAGTACATTAACCCCTCTGATTTGTAGAAGAATTCTATGAAACTCAACCTTTGTGAAATAAAGATTAAAAGGATTTAAAGGTAATTAAAATAATATTTGAATGCCTTTTAGAGATTATGTAACCTAATCCTTGATTGTTAGACATTTATCCAGTTCTGTGACATTTTATTCAAGCAGAGCAGCAGATTAAGTTTTAAATTTGTTTTTTTTTTTAATAAATTTAATTATTTATTTATTCATTTTTGGCTGCTTTGGGTCTTTGTTGCTAAGCACAGGCTTTCTCTAGTTGTGGCAAGCAGGGGCTACTCTTCGTTGAGGTGCACGGGCTTCTCATTGCAGTGGCTTCTCTTGCTGCAGAGCACAGGCTCTAGGCATGTGGGCTTCAGTAGTTGTGGCATGTGGGTTCAGTAGTTGTGGCCCGTGGGCTGTAGAGCACAGGCTCAGTAGTTGTGGGGCAAGGGCTTAGTTGCTCTGCAGCATGTGGGATCTTCCTGGACCAGGGCTGGAATGCGTGTCCCCTGTATTGGCAGGCGGATTCTTAACCACCGTGCCACCAGAGAATTCCAAGTTTGTTTTGTTTTAATGTGAGTTTGTCTTCTAACCTCTCTTTTATCTTTTCCAATTTTTCCCTTTGTGAGTTATTTGCACTTAAATGAAAATTAAGCATGTTTGTATATTTAGAAGGAGGAACAAATTTACAATCAAACTTGCAGTTGAAGAAAATAGAACTTTTCCTGTTTTCTCAAAATTTCAGCTAATGCCTCAAAGCTGGAGAAAATGGGTGATACATTATGAGAAGCACATTGGGCTTAATAAGAGCTACCAAAATTGTGTTATTTTTCTCGTTTTTCCCTCAAATTGCCAAGCCCTTTTCAAAAGTATTCAACGTAGATTAACGTTAATCTCTATTTTTATCCTAGTTTCTTGTCACTCTAGTAGCCCTTCATATTATTTTGCAATTCGCCTCTTGTTCTTTAGCTCCCCCAGGATGCTTGGATCTGAATTTACAGTGACAACAAAACAACTTGCCATCAAAGCCCCAGCTGGAACCCTGAGGCTAGTCAGCTACTTTCAATACAGAGGAATCCTTCCTCTGTATTCCTTGTCTTTCTAGTGCCTTTGATCTATAATCCACATTGCAAACCCCTCCATCTAATTTATATCTTTTCCCTCCCTGAGCTATCGTTATCTTGCTGATTCTACTTCCACCTCTTTTTACTGGAACTACATGGAATCCCATCTTATTTTAAAGAAACTCCTCTATAATACACAACATCTTGACAATTCCCTCTGCCTCTTGCCCTAACTATAACGTGGCTCTCCTCTAACGATATAAAGGTCCTCCACAGAAGCTGTTAATTCTCCTTGTATTTCACAGTGAGAAGATACATTCATCTTTCTCCTGTTTACCCACTGCAATTACATTCTTACTCCATTTGCTATTCATCCAAAAATCCCTCCTTATTTGAGCCCCTAAAAATTCAGCTATACCCTGTGCTTCTCACTTTCATCCCAGCCATTAACTAGCCTCCACTTTCTTTTATCACCTTTAGTATCCTGATTATAGTCTTTTATTCCACCAATTCCTGTCATTATTCTGAAAGACAATGTCCATGTGGACAACCATCTAACAAACTTCATTCCCATTCCCCTCTGACAAAACATTATTAAGGTCTATATTTTGGGCCTTGTCATCTTCCCAAATTCATCTGAAGTTTGAAAATATAATTGGCACACCTATGTTTACACCTCTACCACTATCTATTCCCACTAAGCATCAATGAGGACTTATACCTTCTTTACTCAAACTGACCCTAGGAACCAGCACTTCAAGGACATCCTCACAGCCCTGTTGTTATTTTCCTGTGACAGTCACACCTCTGCCAGCCTGCTTTGTAAATCTCTATCCTGGAGGACTGATAGATTTGAGTACAAATCAAACCTTCTCTAATTGATAATTGCATGTGCTCAGGCCTTAAATTTCCTGATTTTCAGTGTTCTCATCTATAAAATAAGGAAAATGTTGAAAATATTACATGAAACATTACATATAAAGTGTTAAACTCATACCTGAATCAATATATTGTAGCCGTTATTAACCATATTGTCTTTAAAATGCATTGTCTCTGAAACTATACAGTGCTGGAGAAAATCATAATGGTTAGTTACCACTACAGAGCTGTGATATTCAACCATAATTAAATACTCAACATTATTGGCCAACTAGCTTTTGTTTTACTCATTAATCTTCCTTCATCACTTTTCTTTGTAACTACATAAAATTTTACCAGTCTTCTCAATTTTTCTTCCAGCAACCCCCTACATTTCCTTTGCAGTTATCGTTCATAGGCAAAAACCAAAGATGTTGCACTGGAGTTGTATTAGCTTATTTCCCATTTATCCCTAAACTTACCTATGTTTGCACTGAGCCATCCATCTATATTCATCCATCCATGTATGCATTCAAAAAATACTTATCAAGCAACTGCCATGCACCAGATGCTGGGGATTCAGTGGAGAACAAGACTGAAAGTTCTTTTACTCCTGAATCTTACACTCCACCATGGCAGACAGTCATTGAACAAGTTATTAAAGTTCTCCTAGTGTTACTAAGGAGACAGCACCTTTCTGCAGGTACATAAAGTACTCTTAATTCTAAATATTTTTCAGCTTGTGAAGAAGAGGATGAAAGGTTTATGAAGCAGAAAGAATGGCATATGCTAAACCCTTAGGGAAGGAAAGAACAATCAAGGAACTAAAACAATGTCTCTGGACCACAAGGAATGAAGAAGGAGAGAACAACAAACGGAGCTGAAACTGCTAGTGATTCACCAAAGCCATTCTCCACTTTTTCCCCATAGTTTCTGGATATATGAATGCCCAACTGCATTAGATTTCCCATCTCCCCTTGGAATGAAGTGTGGTATGTAGCTACATTCTTTCTAATGGTGTCCCACTTCCATGCCTTACCCATAAAACACCCCATGCATGCTTTTCTACACTCTTTGTTCTCAGGAGTCATCATTGCCAGGCAATGTTCAGAACAACCTTGAAAGTCAAGCATTAGAGATTGCTGAGTTCATCAGCATGGGTCCCAGTGTAGAGCAGAATTCACCTGGTATACCAATCCTGGACTGTTATAAGACTGAGAAATAAATTTCGACTGCCTTACTTTTGGAGGTCTACCTGTTATAGTGGTTTAGTTTACTCTAACGGGAAGAGTGAGAAGGGGTATTTTATGCAGAATCTTGTAGAGCATAACAAGAACTGGAAACAACTGATGGATGTAAAGAAGAGGGAACAGTCAGTGATATATCATAAGTTTCCAGTTGGAGCTACTGAATGGAAATGGTCATGCAATTTGCAAAATAGGGAACACTAAGGAGCAAATTTAAACATCAAGAACATTAGTTCCATTTTGCACAGATTAAGTTTAAGATGGCTGTGAATAATTCAGGTGGAGATGTTTAGTGGGTACATAGCTATACAGGTATGGAACTCAGAAAGGAGATTTCAGCTGGAAAGAAAAATATGAGTGTGGTAGATATAAAAGAAAATTGAAGCCACAGGGATACATGAGATGAGCTCTTACAGTTAAATGCTCTTTCACTGAGTGGTAAAAAGAAATGTATCTTTTCATTCTCAAATTATTTCTACTAATGGGTATATCTGGAGCAATGTAAGTTGTAGTTAAAGTACCTGTATTGCCCCAATAAACCCTCAAAAATAGAAGCTGTGACAAATCAAGCCATGAGTACAACTATACAAATATCTACTACAAGTTTATTAATTAAATCATAGTATCCTTCTACTTTAATATATAAATAGAAACAGAAATTATACTTTACTTCTAACATAATTGAGCCACAGGAATCCCATGATTGTATCAAAATATTCTCCTCATATATTCAGTTGCTGCCTACAGCAAACGTCTTTCATTGTATCTTTGCAGCTAAGCTTTTAGCACTTCTCGTATTTCCTACTGTACAACTAAGCTTGATCTGAAATCTATTATGCCACTCTTTTCCACTTGAACAACTGCTCTTCAGATGTTGAGCACACATTGCTGCATGTATGGGGAAGGAGAGAGAACCAACCTGTTAGTACGAGCTTACCACATGCTCTACACATGTTATCTCTTTATTCCTCAGAGCAAATCTCATGGGTTAAAAGAACTGTAATCCAAAAGCACCTGACAAGTTTGATTGGGTATCCTTCCACTCTTGTCCCCTCACCAGCAGATTAAACAGCAAACCTTCAAAGATTTATGTCTCTGGGTTAAACCTGTCCCAGTATCTGGAAGGTTTGCTCTTATCCCATAGGTCTCATCAAGGTTAAATTTCACCAACTAGTCAATGCTTCTCTAGCACATACTAAGCACCAAAATAGGACTCAGATGGGAGAGACTCTAACTTATGCATACTTTATATAAGCAACAAAATTTCTGAAAACAGAAAGTTGGAACCTTGTCTCAATTACATTAGGAAGGAGAAGAGGTGAGGAAGAATGGAGTTCAAGGTGCTGGTTAAGGTATAAACCAGATTCCTGAACTCCTGATATTAGGAATGGACATCTGAGAATGGACAACTGAGAATTAGACTCTTCTCTATGCAACTTCCTACTTGACATAACCATATGTTTGTCAAACGGGGTCATATAACACGTACATACCTGAACTTCTTGATTCTGATCTCCAACCCCCAAACTGACTTTTCTCTCAGTCTTCCCCATCTTAGTAAATGTTACCATTACATACCTAGTTGCCCAAGTCAAAAACTTATAAGTCTACACTGTACACAAAAATTAACCCCAAATCAATCTTAGGTTTAAATGTTGAATGCACAACTATAAAACTTCTAGAAGAAAACATAGAAGAAAATCTACATAACCCTGGGTTTGGTGATGAGTTTTGCATATACCAGAAACATGACCCAGGAAAGAAAAAATTGGCTTTAGATTTTATCAAGTTTAAAAATCTACCCTGCAAAAGACACTGTAAGGAGAATGAGAAAATAAGCCACAGGCTGGAAGAAAATATTTTCAAAACACATATCTGATAAAGGAGTTATATCCAAAATTGCAAAGAACGCTTGTATCCAAAATATACAAAAAAACTCTTAAAACTCAACAATACAGAAACAACTGAATTTAAAAATAGGCAAAAGCTCTGAGCAGACACTTCATCAAAGAAGATACACATACAACAAACAAACATATTAAAAGATGCTCACTATTATTTGTCATTAGGAACTGCAAAGGAGAACAACAGTGAGATACAGCTACACACACATCTATTAAAATGGCTATACAGCAGAAACACACCATTGTAAAGCAATTATACCCCAATAAAGATGTTAAAGAAAAATAATAATCTAATGGAAGATGAAGACCCTCCATAAAGTGATAGG
>NW_006789288.1:8688-23360 GCF_000442215.2 Lipotes vexillifer
CTGACATGTATATATTAAATTACTACTAAGCATGAGGTCATATAAATTTCCTTAGCAGTGAAAAGACCAAACCAATTTCGATTTGAAAAAATAATTCAGATAACAGAAATATAGAATTCTATAATGCAATTTGATACTTAGTAAATATTGTAATTGCTCTATAATCAAAATAAATAAATAAATTAATAATAAAATGGCTATGATCCCCAAAACTGACAATATAATTACTGGTGAAGATACAGAGCAACAGGACTCTCATTCATTGTTGGAGGAAATGCTTCTATGTTTTGGAAGAAAATTTGAATTCACTTCTCCTATACAGATTATTTTTAAGACTCTTTCTTAAGTGTAACCATAGCAACTCATATATTGGAAATCAGAATTTAAATTATTGTATACTTTACAAATGAACTTATTTACAAAACAAAAACAAAGTCACAGATGTAGAAAACAAGCCTATGGTTACCAGAGGGGACAGCAGGGGTGGGGAGGGATAAATTGGGAGATTGGGACTGACATATACACACTACTATATATAAAAAATAAAATAAAGTAAAATAGATGATTAATAAGGACCTATATATAGCACAGGGAACTCTTCTCAATACTCTGTAATCACCTACATGGGAAAAGAATCTAAAAAAGAATGTATATATGTATATGTATAACTGATTCACTCTGCTGTACAGCAGAAAGTAACATAACATTGTAAATCAACTGTACTCCAATAAAAAATTTTAATAAATAAATTATTATGTACTTTAACATATCTGAGTTGGAACAATACTACAAAGTAAAATTGAACTCCAGGAGCAGATATTCCAAAATATTTATTTTCCTAAGTATTTCTATAAGAAATCATGAACTACAGTGAAACAGTCTTTTTGATTTTTCATATTTATGTTCTTACACTTCAGAAAAACAAGATTCAAATTTTATTGAGAACTCCTTAATTGTCCTTCTGCCTTTTCTTTTATACAAGTGAATTTAATATAGGTGATTCTTTTGCTCTGAAAACTGAGTTTGTTGAGAATTTCAGTTTTTCTTATGCATCCCTCAGACATTATTTCTTGTTTTATTGTAAAAAAAAAATTAAACTGTTTTTGAAAAGTAAAATTATTACCTCTATCTTAATACCTTTCTTTTTCCCATATTATGATCTTGTCCTTGTCCACATGCATTCATATTTTAAATAGTTGGGAAAATGTCATATTATAAATTCTCCATCTCTTTTCATATTCCATATTTGTTTCAGCCAGTATTTGGGTATACTTTCCAGTCCTGTACAATGTCCCATATCCCAGTACTTTTCCAGCTTTAGGAAAGAACATGGAGACTGTTAGATTCTATACTCCCTGGAGTGGCTCTGAGTCTTGAGTGATGAGAAAATCTGAATGGCTAGGAGAGCAGGGCACTGTCCCCCCATGCAGGACACTGTTCCCCCCCACTTGTAAGAAAGAAGGCAAAGTTGTCGGTAATTTCCAACTTTCTGTTTTATATCATCTCCCCTTGCAGAGGTGCTTCCCTTGTGAATTCACAGTATTCTTTTGCTATTCCTAGTCCCCATGAAAGAAGTCAGCAATATGCTAAAATCCAGCTAAAGATATTGTGATTTAATATGTTTATTTTAAAAAGAGTTCCACTCCTTCTCCCTGGAGAGAGCAAGCCTTCAATCCAAAAGGAGCAACTACACAACAGTGAAATGCTAAGCATTATGGGATCTGGGTGGTGGAGGTATTTTGGAGACGTCTTTCTGGCACCCTTCAATTGCCTTCCAAAAAATGCAAAGCCTGCAGCAAGCACATATGCCCAAAGATATAACAGAGAATTAAGCCTGTAATTACAGAAAGACATAGTTCAATTAATTCTCTCTTTTTATCATTAATTGTTCCTAAGTGGATCATAAATTAGGACTGCCACTTATCTACATATTTGCTGGCTTGATAATTAATTACGTTACCCAGTATGCACTCCTATAGATCAAGATGTTTTCTTCTGTTGTTCACCAAATTCTACCTTTCTCCTTAAGTTTTGCTAAGTACAACAGAAAATGTTTTCCTACTCTGCTTTTTATATCCTCTGCTCTGCAGTTTAGTACATATTCAAACTTAGTTTTAATAAGAATTGCAAACTTCCATGACTGTTCCTAAATTTCATTCTCTTCTCCCATGTGTGTGAAAGAAGGATTTTTTCCTTAGTACTGCCCTCATTTGAAGTTATTTACTTTCTGTAGTGGATGCTTTGAATAGTCTAATCGTACATCTCACAAACCGAGAGAAAATGTTTCTTGAATCATAAAAAAGCATAATTATGAAATATAATAGATATGATAACTTTAATATATTGCAATTTTCAAAGTCCCAGGCCCAATACTATCCTCACCAACAAATATTCCCTTGTATAGGGGAGAGGCTTGAACTTCCAGAGCTTGGCAGAGGAGCATGGAAATGCATAACTTCCACAAACCAAAAGGGATACCCTGGAATTTAGCCAGGCTTGTTCATCCTTTAACAGACGTCCTTCCAGGATAATAATCGGCTGTGGATAATAACCTGCAGAAAGAAGAAGCATGGCCTATGCCACCTCAACAGCTGTTGAGCAAGAGCCATGAGAAGCTGGTAGACATCAATGCATCAGGAAGTAGAGTATCCAAGGTCCAAGCTGGGTAGACAGAGTTCTTCAAGAACCCACAAAAAAGGTCCCACAAAAGCAAGCTAACTTTTATGCATCTGGCAGACAGAGGGCCTAAAGCCAAATAACAACAGTACCATTTCCTCTTGGGCCCCTCCCTGTCCCAGCGCTGGAGGTGAAAGGATGTGGTGAGGTGAGGAGGGAGTGGAAGAACAGGTGGAAAGAGGGAAAGGACAGATCACACCCTCTTTCTCTGCAGGACTGCAAGGTCTGGCCTGAGATGAGGTGAGGACACAGTGGGGGTTGGAAATGGAAGAGAGATTGAGGTTTCAATTTAGATAGGACTTGTCTTTTTATATAAAAAAATATGGACTATTAGTTAATACCTGAGAACAACTAGCAAAAACAATGTGCCCTACCCTAAAGTCTAATCTCAACACACAAGCACTGTTTATGAGACCCAGTTATAGTATATCATTTTTTAAAAACTAGACAATAAAATCACTACCTTTAAATTTCAACATCCCTTCTGCTTATGTTGCTTTCTTCATTTCACTTTCCCTTTTGTTTCTATAGATCCTCTGTGGATTCTTTCCTGCTTATATTTCATCTTTTTTTTCTTTGAATATGTCCTGCTGCATCTAGACATCTGTTTGGCTACTCCCACAAATGTGGGATTGGCCCAAGAAGAGTGAGCTGCCTGGAAAGGTTTACAACTACATTTCTTTTTTGTAGTTCTGTAGTCAGGAATGTCCTACTGCCAAACTTCTTTCATCCTCGTCCTAGGGGAATGACTCACCTTGCTTTTCAGAATTTAGGAGATTGACCTAACGGAAGCTCCTTAAATCACACTCTTTTCATATTGAATCTAGTGATGCTTCTTCAGTGGAAGGCTACATTAAAGATGATATAGCAATTGTGTGTTGGTGACATGGTCCCTCCCTGTACATCCCCAACCATGTTGTGGTTTCTATGGTGTAGAGCTAAGTCTCTTTAGAGACATTACCATGTTTCCAGAGCCCCTTTACACTTCAGGTCTTGTTGCTCTAAACTAAGAAAAGAAGTATTAAAGAAATCTTTCAGAACTGAAGCACTTACTTTTAGAGACATCACCATACCTGGGATCTAAAAGGTTATGAATAATCTCTTAGCATCTTCTCTCATATAGGCCCATATTCACTAATACTAAAAATAAGACTGCATATTTAATTAATGTCATCATATTCTACCTATAACATCTTAATTATTTTCACAGTGTTCAGCTGATGGTCAATGGTTTGGAGTTGAGACTATCTTTGTCATTACTGCTAATTCTTTGAATGACAGAGACTAATCCTATTTCATTAAATAATAAGTATTTTTCTTTTCTGTGTTGCTCATTTTATTGGGAAGACCAAAAGACTACACAGCCTCATCTTCTGACACTAAGCGATATGAACGTTTTGTTCTCATCATACTTAGCATTTCCTAATTAATTGAGCATATACAGTTCATGACACAGGCCTTTGACCATGCTGCTCCTTCCGCCTCATAAACCTCTATGCCTTCATGACATTTCAAGAGTTACCTCTTTGTGACAGCTGCTCTGATTTCCCCAGAAAGAATAAGTCAGCCAGGCCCTCCTCCATGTTCCTACAGCTCTTTCTTCATGCTTTGCTCTAATATCTGACCTTTGAATGGGAAGGCTCTCTTTCCTACCCCTGGAGACTCCAAACTGGTGAACCTCTAGCACCTAAATAGCACCTTGCACGCAACAGGCGCTCAATAAATTTTAGTAAATAAAATTCAAAATAATATATATCAATTAACAAAATATCTAACATAATATATTCAGTAACTTGTATTTTACATGGCATGGATAAATAGACAAAAGTATGTAAATTCCTCACAAAAATCCTAAGTATAAACAAATTTAATACTTAAAGGGAATATAATTACTTTATATGGAAAACGATTAAATGGAATATGAATATTGGAAAAATTAAACACCATTACAACATATTCATTCATGTATGTCATTTTCATAGTTTTAATAGGATTTCCAAAGCAGTTTCAAGACTTTGAAATACATCACTTTTCAGTGGAATAAATACTTTTAAATACATTTCCAAAAAAAATTGTTTTATTATATTTGCTAATGTATTGTTTGTGCAGTTAACCAAAAAGTTCGAGAAGAACTGGAAAAAATATGGGATAATGAATTAAAACTGAAAATTGTGAATTTGCTGTCTTCCATAATTATAGAAAGTGTACACATTACTAAAATTTTTTTTCAAAGAGTTCAGATTTAAAGATCTCCTGATTCCTTCAGTGGAGCAAGCCTATCTTTGTAGATATGTCTACCAAAAAATTGAATCTGTATTAGTTATTGAAATATTTGTGCTTACTTAATGAATGTTGATTTTATTTACCTATGACATTTTAATTTATTCTATCATCTTGTCAATAAGAAATTCAATAAACGTCTGTTATTTGAAAGATATGATGTCACATGTTGGAATACAAAGAATGAAATGTGGTCACTGCTTTTAAGAAGCCTGCTGTTAACTGAAGATACAGTTACTTCGGCAGAGAAATTACCTTATGTGCCATAAAGAGATCTGAATATTGTGCCAAAAGAACCTGAAGGACATGAACCTCGTTTCAATGTTACTGAAATAGTTAGAAAATGCTAACCTGAATGGGGATATCTGAACTGAGTTTTAACAGGTAAGAAGCAGTTTGACCTAAAAGGAAGAAGGAATTTTCCTTCTTCTCTGACATTTTCCATATCCAATCCATCAACAAGTCTTGATTTTTACCTCCTAAATATATTTGGAATATTCCACTTCTCACCATCTCCAGTCTGACCACTCTCTCAGGTTACCATGATCTCTCACCTAAACCAAAGCAACAGCACACCACTGTTTCTCATTGCATTCATTTACTCCTCCGCTTCCAGCCTGTTCACAATACAGCCAAATCTGACCATGTCACACATACTTCTGCCATGGTTAATACCCTTTGATGGCTTCCACTGATGTTAGAATTAAGACCGATAAGCTCAGCCTAGATACCTGGACCCTGTAGAGCCTGTCCCGTACCTACCAGTCCAAGTTCAGTGCCAACCACTTGTCCCCTTTCCCTCTGTGTTCCTTCCACATAGCTCTTGTCTCAGTTTCTCAAACAGATCATGTTCATTCCCACTACACAAGGTCTTTGCTCATGCTATTCCCTTTATCAGGAATGTCCAATTACAAAGGCAAACTCTCTGGGATCCTGTCTAAGGCCAACTTCTCCACTTGGGCACTGGATCCCACCGCCTCTCACCTACTCAAAGAACTTGCTTCTGAAGTTATACCCTCTCTCTCTCATCACCACTTTTTTCACACTCTCCACTGGCTTATTACAATCATCTTACAAACATGCTATATTTCCCATTAAAAAACATCCTCCTCGGGCTTCCCTGGTGGTGCAGTGGTTGGGAGTCCGCCTGCCGATGCAGGGGACACGGGTACGTGCGCCGGTCCGGGAGGATCCCACGTGCTGCGGAGCGGCTGGGCCCGTGAGCCATGGCCACTGAGCCTGCGTGTCCGGAGCCTGTGCTCCGCGGCGGGAGAGGCCACAGCAGTGAGAGGTCCGCGTACCGAAAAAAACCCCAAAAAACCAAAAACAAAATAAATCCTCCCTAGATTCTATATGTTGTTCTAACTACCACTCTATTTTTGACCCCCTTTGTAACAATATTCCTTGAAAGGGTTGTTCAAACTTGCAAACTCCACCTATCCACTTCCCATGTCCTCTCAAACCTGTCCCAATTAGACTTGCCCCTGCAAAGATGTCCACATTGCCAAATCTAATGATCAATCCCTGCTTACCCAACTCTCCCAACAGTATTTGACACAGTTGATCGCTTCATTTTACTTGAAACACTGTCTTCACTTGACTTCTAGGATGCCCCAAACCCCTGATTTACTTCTTACTCAGCTCATCACCCTGTTAGGCCCCTTTGCTGTATCTTCTGTTTACATTCTAAATTTTGGTGTCCCTGAGGACTCGGTCTTTGGACTATTTTCTAGCCATGTTTATTCCCTGACATGCCATTTGCACAGAAGTAACTGTCAACTTTTTACCATCACCACACATCTCCCACCCCACACCCCTCACTTTTTATCCAATCCTACACCTCCACCTGAATTTACAATAAGCATCTCATAGTTAACAAGTTCATGTCAGAATTCTTGATCCCACTCACCTGAAGCAGGTGATCATGGATTTAAAACGAGATCAGTCAGAATAATGTTCATGTTTTTCTCCAGATTTCAGCTAAAGCAATTCAGGCTTGAAGTAGACACAGATTTTTATTTAACTAAAATATGATTTTTCCAAACAATAACAAACAAACAAAAGAGAGGCAAGGCAGTTGAAAGTGCATGTGTCTGTGTGATCCTGACCTAAAAGGCTTTTGATCAGCTTACCCCAGACTGCCTCTCTGACCTAATTTCGTACCACTTTCCCCCTGCCCATACCCCTCGAGCCATCCTGGCCTCCTTGTACATTCTAATCTCTGAGTCTTTGGACTTTCTGTGCCTTCCTCCCTGAACACTCTCACCCTAAATATTCATCTACACCTCTCCTCTCCAGAAAAATTAGTTTCTGTCCCTAGGAACTAGTTAGGATTAGGTAAGGATGATGAAGGATGGCTATAGCTGTGATTTTAGTGTAGAAAGCTTAAAGTAACATGTGAGCACAATCTAATGGGTAAAGTAGTTATCTGGAAATACAGTGTTAGGAGTCAATCATAATGTAAAGTGATATTGATATCTGATAAGATTTCTGTGACAACATCAGGAGGAAATACAGCAACCTGGAACTTTAATGATAGGCTAAATATAGAATTCTCAAAAATAAAAATCCAACTCTGTCAAGTGTGCTGTGTACTGTTGAAGTTGAATGCAAATAAAAAATATTTTTAAACAACAGAACCACAATAATTAGTCCACAGATTAAAGTGCCAATTCTAACTTCTTTGGGTACTTTTAACAAATATGGATCTCCAAAAAGGAGTACAAAGAATGAAAGGAGTATGTAGAAAGAAATTTTCTTTTAAGTAGTTCTGAAACCTCCAACATCCTCTGACAATATACTAAAGAAAAAGCATTGTACAAAGGTTTTGCTTCTGTTGATTTCCACTTTCATTTTTAAGTCTTTAATTGGAATCATGAGAACTCCTTTTATAAGAATTTTTAATATTATTAATATTTATTTTAATAATAATTTAGTTTAATAAAATATATCAGAAGTTTCAGTAAACTGCTTAACATTGATTAATAGATTAATTTCTAGTAGATTTGATAGAAAAAAATTTTACTGACTATTCTTTTAGCTAAGACATGAAAAATCAAACTATAAAATTTAATATGTAATAAATATGGCTCCTATTAATGGTAGCAACAAAAAATACAAATATGAAAATAAATATAATTGAAGATGTATAAGAACTTAATAAAATTCTGAAACTTTATTGAAAGACATTAAAGGAGTCCTAAATAAATACAGACATAATAAATTCATTGCTGGGAGACAGAAAACTGGAAAAATATCAATTTTCCCTAAAATGATTAATAAAATCAATACAATTCCCATTAAAATGCCTATTATTCTTTTTATATCGTGACAAACAAATTTTAAAATTTATATGAAAGAGCAAGGGGCCAAAAATAGCAAGGATTTTCTTTCTAAACATTAAGACTTATAATAAAGCTTTAGTAATTAAGACAGCCTTGCACTGACACAGGAAAAGACAGTTGAGAATCTAGGGACATACTCAAACCTTTATGGAAACCCAATGTTCCACAGGCTTGGTACTGCAAATATGATGATAGGGTACAGTCCATTAAATATCCAATGCTGGAACAACTGACATTTTAATGGAAAAATATACATGGACCTAGTCTCTACCTCTAACTACAGTATATACAGAAATCAATTCCAAATGAATGAAAGACAAATATGAAAGCTAAACTTTTTTAAAAGTTTGAAAGAAAAATGCACATTTATTACTTTATTTTGAGGGGATCAAGAAAGATATCTTATATAAGGCACAAGAATACATAGATTTCTTCAACTTCACTAAACTTAAAAAAACTTCCATGCTTCCAAAGGATACATAATGAAAGTGGGAAAAAAAAGAAGCCACAAACTGGGAGGAGACTGTACAAAATAAGCAAAATGGTAGTTTCTAAAATACATAAATAATTCTTTCACATTAATAAGAATAAAAAGACAAAGAATGTAATAATTACTAGGGCAACAACACTATTAAAATGAGAAGACTCAAACAGACACTTTAAATAAGGACATTTACATGGCCAAAATGCATGTGAAATGATGCTCTACATATTCAGTCACCAGGAAAATGCTAATTAAAGTTAAGAAGGATACGTTACTACATACCCACTAGAATGTCTAAAATTAATATGATTGAAATACTTGGTGTTGTCAAGAGTGGCAACAGAAACTCATGAATTGGTGGGAGTGTAAATTGGTACAATCATTTTGAAATCTATGGCAATCTCTTTTTCATTTAAATTTTATTTTATCGTGGTAAGAACACTTAACATAAGAGCTATACTTAGCTAAGTATAGCTTAGCTATACTTAACATAAGAGCTACATAAATTTTTTTTATCATGGCAAGAACATAGCTCTTAACATAAGAGCTATTTATACTATATAAATTATAACAAATTTTCAAGTGTATGATACAGTACACTGGCACAGTGTTGTACAGCAGATCTCTAGAACTTATTCATCTTGCATAACGGAAACTTTATGCCTATTGATTACTCTCCATTCCCCTCTGACCCCAACCCCTGACAACCACCATTCCACTCTCTGATTCTATGAATTTGACTATTTTAAATATCTCATACAAGTGGAATCATGCAGTATTTGACTTTCTTTGTCTGGCTTGTTTCAGTTAGCATAATGTCCTCCAGGTTCATCCACATAATTACATATTGCAGAATTTCCTTCTTTTTAATGGCTGAATAATATTCCATTGCATGTATATAATACATTTTCTTTATCCATTCATTTATCTATGAACATTTAGGTTGTTTCCATATCTTGGCTATTGTGAATAGTGCTGTAATGAACAGCACTAACCCTAATATCTCTTTGAGATTCTGACTTCAATTCTTTTGGATAATACAAGAAATGGGATTGCTGGATTATATAGTAGTTCTATTTTTAATTTTTTGAGGAATCTCTGTATTGTTTTCAATAACAGCCACACCATTTTGCATTCCCACCAATAGTGCACAAGGCTTCCAATTTCTCCACATCCTCACCAACTTGTTGTCACTTGTTTTTTTGTTTGTTTCTTTTTGATAACAGCCATCCTAACAGGTGTGAGGTGCTATCTCATGGTTTTGATTTGCATTTCTCTTAATATTAATGACATTGAGTATCTTTTCATATACCTGTTGCCCATTTGTGTGTCTTCTTTGGAGAAATGTCTATTTGAGTCTCTAGCCCATTTTTAACAAGGTAATGATTTTTTTTACTGTTGAGTTGTAGGAGTTCTTCATATTTTGGAAATTAACCCCTTATCAGATATAAAGTTTACTAATACTTACCACCATTCTGTAGGTTGCCTTTTTACTCTGTTGATTGTTTCCTTTCCTATGCAGAAGATTTTTAGTATGAAATTACCTCAACATAATAAAGGCCATATATGGAAACCCACAGTTAATACCATACTCAATGAAAAACTGAAACTTTTTTCTCAAAGACAGGAACAAGGCAAGGATGCTCACTCACTCTTACTACCTCTACTAAGTATAGTGCTAAAAGTCATAGCCAAAGAGATTAGGCAAGAAAAAGAAAATAAAAAGCATCCAAATCAGAAAGGAAGAAGTAAAATCATTCCTGTTTGTGGAGGACAGGATCTCAGATACAGAAAACACTGAACACTCCATAAAAATTGGTGGAACAAAATGAAACAGTAAATTTACAGAACACAAAATCAACATACAAAAAACAGTTTTGTTTTAATGCACTACAATGAACTACCTGAAAAGGAAATTAGGAAAATAATCTAATTTACAATAGCACAAAAAGGAATAAAATACTTATGAATAAATTTAACTAAGATGGTGAAAGACTTGCACACTGAAATCTACAAAACATTGACAAAAGAAATTGAAGACACAAATAAATGGAAAGACATCCTGTGATCATGCATTGGAAAACTAAATATTGTTCAACTGTCCATTGATCTACAGACTCATTGCACTCCATCAGAATTCCAATGGTATTTTTTTTATAAAAACAGGAAAAAAAATTCTAAAATTTGTATGGAACCAAAAATGACCCCCAAAAAGAAGAACAAAATTGAAGGATTACACTTTCTGATTTCAAATATATTACAAAGCTACAGTAATTAAAATAGTATGGTACTGGCATAAAGACTGATATATAGACCAATGGGACAGAATAGAGAGCCCAGATATTAATCCATGCATATACAGTCAACTGATCTTCAACAAGCTTACTAAAAATACAAGATGGGTACAGTCTTTTCAATGAATGGTATTGGGAAAACTGGATATCCACATGCAAAAAAAAAAAAAAAAATGAAATTGGACTGTCACCTTACACCACACACAAAAATCAACTCATAATGGATTAAAGACTTAAATATAGGCCCTGAACTATACAACTTTTAGAAGAAAAAGTAGAGGAAAAACTTCATGACATTGGTCCTGGCTATATGTTCTGGATATAACACTAAAAGCACAGGCAACAAAAGCAAAAATAGACAAATGACAGTCTCTATAAAGGCTAAACAAATTTAAATACTGAAAATAAAACTAAATATATGCCTATTCTTCCATAAGTAAAGCTGTTATAAGCATTCTTGTATAAGGCTTTTGGTGGACATGTACACTCAGTCTTGGGTATCAACTTGTGTATACACCTTGTGTATATTCCAGACGAATGAGTACACATGTTCCCCCCAAAAAACTTGTATCAGAATGCTTACAGCAGCTTCATTCCTAATAGCACAAAACTGGAGACAATCCAAATGACCAATAGCAGTAGAATGGTAAAATAAATTATGGTATATTCATACATATACAGCAGCAAAAATTACAAATGTATTAGTACATGTAATAACATAAATAAATACCATAGAATTAATGGTTAGTCAAAGAAGCCAGACATAAAAGAGTTCATATGGTATGACTGCATTTATTTAAAATTCAAGGATTGGCAAAACTAATCTATGGTGATAAATGTCAGAAAAGTGGTTTCCTTGTGGTGATAGTCTTATTGACTTGATATTGGCATGAGGAAGTCCCTGAGATGCCAGAAATCTTTCATATCTTGATTAGTGATTATATATTATATACATATCTTTAAAATTTGTTGAACTGCCTGCTTAGGATATATTCACTGTATATCTTTTTATAAACTCACTGAACTATACACTTATGTGCATTTTACTCTATGTCTCTACATCTTGATAAAAAAATTTTAAACACCCTAAAATATATCAACTCATTATCAGTTCACTACTGGCTCTGAGTAATTTCCCAACTAGTACTGACAGATGTCCACTGATCCAACACTTTATTAAAAAATAAAATAAAATAGATTTAGAAAATAGTGCCAGGACAGATAAGAAATAAAAATTACCCATGTTTAATTATCATATTTAATAAACAACTAATAATTATGCTTATTAGCTCATAAGGCTGTGGATTTAGATGCACCTTTCAGGGAGATATAGCAACTTTCCCAACCTACTACATCTTTTAGTAGAGCCTTCAGAATTTCTGGTTTTCTTTCTAGGTAATGAGGATAAAAAGCAATGTTTTTGTTAAAGTAATCAGTGTATTCTCTTGAAAAGCAATTCAGGAAACTGTTCAGTTCAGTTCAGTTTTTTCCTCTAAGCAAATATTGTTTTAAATATCACCTTAGAAGGCCTTTTCTTTGGGGTTCATTTTTTATCTTGCCATTCCAGATACTGCCTGAAAACAGGGATGACTGAACGTGTAATTTTTTAGTAGAGATGTTACATGTTTTATCAGGGTGAAAAGCTGACAATGGTAGTTTACAAGTACATCTACAATCTTCTTATCAGCCATGTGTGTAACACAAAAGGGAGTCTCATTGGGCTCTACTGCCAAGAGTAAAAGCAGAAGAACATCTGAAGAGTTCAGGAACAAACGGAACTAGGATTCTATGAAGGGGTTGAAGATTAATGGCAAGGAAGGTCCTAATGAGAAACTGGAAGAGTTTAAACCAAGTGAAAACCTGTCCTCTATCCTAAGTGTTTTAGGAGCCTCCTGGTGATAACAGTGATGAAAGTCCTGCAACGTGCATAGCCTACATGGAGGAATAAGTTCTTCACAGCACCACAGAAAGTCCTTTGTGCCCTATCAGCAAATCCAAGGGCAGAAGTGGGATATTGTTAGGAAAATGCACTAAATTGTTGGAGAAAGCTTCTATCCTTCAGAAAAAAAATCTGAAATGAGAGTCATAAAATTTTTAGAAAAGTTGTCAGGGAGTAATTCTGTCTCATGTTTAAGTAAATAAAATTTTATTACCCAAATTTTATGGATGTGCAAACTTTAAAAATGTCATTTTTCTGAGAATTATACCTCATAAAAATGAACATTTTATGTAGTAATGTCTTTTCTGAAAGGTAAACTTGAAGAACTGTCTGTGAAAATTCTATTAAGAAAAATAGCTAGAAGACAGAAAAGACAGATTATCAAAAAAGTGTGAACTATAATGACAGGTCATTTTAAAGGGAGGAAGGTGAGGAGTCAAGATGGCGGTGTGGGAAGATGATGAGTTAGCATCTCCCCACAGCTAAGGCACCTGCCAGCCGCTGGTGGGGGACTCTGATGCCTAAGGAGATGGGAGGAACCCCAAAGTGAACCGGTATGTCGTAGGGGGACTGAGCAGGGAGGAGAAGTGAGGCCAGACAGGATCAGGACCCCTAAGTCTGGGGAGATCAGGAGAGGCAGGTGGGAGGGACTCTCCAGGAAGAACGGGAGAGGAGAGAAGGGCCATCACCTAGCCTACTTGGGCCATGGAGCCTGCTGAGCTCCCAGACCGGTATCCCCCTCCAAATCCCCATCCAGGATGCATGGGTCCTGGGGGCATAGGAGGGAGGCCGGGGAGATCAGGAGAGGCAGGTGGGAGGGGCCCTCTGGGAGGAGTGGGAGAGGAGTGGAGGGTGATTGCCCCACCCACTCGGGCACAGGCAGCCTGCTGAGCTCCCATGCAGGTCCCCTGCCCTCCAGGACCCCCTCCAGGCTGTATGGGTTCCTGGGGGCATAGCAGGGAGGCCAGGGAGATCAGGAGGAGAAGGAGAGGAGTGGAGGGTGATTGCCCCACCCACTCGGGCATGGGGAGCCTTCTGAGATCCCAGGTGAGGTCCCCTGCCCTCCAAACGCCCCTCCAGGCCGCATGGGTCCTTGAGGACAGAGGAGGGAGGTGGGAGAGATCAAGAGAGGCAGGCAGGAGGGGCCCTCCCAGACCGGAGGAGCAACAGAGGAGAGGACGGCATTTGTCCTCAAGCCCAGGACGCCTGTTAGGCTCCCAGGTGAGGTCCCCTGCCCTCTGAGACCAGGGGTGGGAGCCACACCTGGGCCCCTTCTGTTCCTTGAGCCTAAACCCCACCCCCCACAGCCCCCTGGGCCTTTTATAGCCCTGTGGGTCCTGAACATTGGCCCCACCCTCCACAGTAAATGCCTTTCCCCCATCCTTTTTTTTTCTTTTCCTCTCCCTCTTTTTTACTACTGTGGTACTGATGTACCTTCTGGTTGCTGATTCACCTATATTTTTATATTTATATTCTTCCTAACATATCTGTTAGTTTCCTAGTCTAATTTTTTTTTTTTTTTTTTTGGCGGGACCTTTTCCTTTTTTTTTTTTTTTTTTTTTTGCCACATCACACAGCTTGAGGGATCTTGGTTCATGAGCCCAGTGTTGCACGGAAGCTCCTGCAGTGGGAGTTCTAAGTCTGAATCCAGATCG
>NW_006789288.1:23464-33362 GCF_000442215.2 Lipotes vexillifer
TTTTTTGGCGGTACGCGGGCCTCTCACTGTTGTGGCCTCTCCCGTTGCGGAGCACAGGCTCCGGATGCGCAGGCCCAGCGGCCACGGCTCACGGGCCCAGCCGCTCCATGGCACGTGGGATCTCCCCAGACCGGGGCACGAACCCGTGTCCCCTGCATCGGCAGGCGGACTCTCAACCACTGCGCCACCAGGGAAGCCCTCCTAGTCTAATTTTATTTTTAACTTTGTTTTTTTTTGTTGTTTTTGTTTTTGTTTTTTGCTGCCCCCAGTGGTTTGCAGGATCTTGGTTCACGAGCCTGGGGTCAGGCCGAAGCTCCTGCAGTGGGAGCTCTGAGACCAGACCACTGGACTAACAGAGAACCTCAGACCCCAGGGAATATTCATCTGAGTGAGGGCTCATGGAGTTCTTCATCTAGCACCAAGACGCAGCTCTACCCAATAGCCTACAGACCCCAGAGTTGGAAGCCTCAGGCCAAACAACCAGTAAGACAAGAACACAATCCCATCATTAAAAAAAAAAAAGTCACAGATGAAGGAGCAAGGTAAAAACCTACAAGACCAAATAAATGAAGAGGAAATAGGCAATCTACCTGAAAAAGAATTCAGAGTAATGATAGTAAAGATGGTCCAGAATCTTGGAAATAGAATGGAGGCACGGATTGAGAAAATACAAGAAATGTTTAACAAAGAACTAGAAGAACTAAAGAACAAACAAACAGACATGAACAACACAACAACTGAAATGAAAAATACACTAGAAGGGATCAGTAACAGAATACCTGAGGCAGAAGAACGAATAAGTGAGATGGAAGACAAAATGGTGGAAATAACTGCTGAGGAGCAGAATAAAGAAAAAAAGAATGAAAAGAATTGAAGACAATCTCAGAGACCTCTGGGACAACACTAAATACACCAACATTCGAATTATAGGGGTCCCAGAAGAAGAAGAGAAAAAGAAATGGTCTGAGAAAATATTTGAAGAGATTATAGTTGAAAACTTCCCTAAGGGGAAGGAAATACTCACCCAAGTCCAGGAAGCACAGAGAGTCCCATACAGGATAAACCCTAGGAAAAACACACCAAGACACATATTAATCAAACTAACAAAAATTAAATTCAAAGAAAACATATTAAAAGCAGCAAGGGAAAAACAAAAAAATAACATACAAAGGAACCCCCATAAGGTTATCAGCTGAATTTTCAGCGGAACCTCTGCAAGCCAGAAGGAACTGGCAGGATATACATAAAGTGATGAATGAGGAAAACCTACAACCAAGATTACTCTATCCAGAAAGGATCTCATTCAGATTTGATGAGGAAGTCAAAAGCTTTAGAGACAAGCAAAAGCTAAGAGAATTCAGCACTACCAAACCAGCTTTACAACAAATGCTAAAGAAACTTCTCTAGGCGGGAAACACAAGAGAAGAAAAAGACCCACAAAAACAAACCCAAAACAATTAGGAAAGTGGTAATAGGAACATGCATATAAATAATAACCTTGAATGTAATTGGATTAAATGCCCCAACCAAAAGAAACAGACTGGCTGAATGAATAAAAAAACAAGACCCATATATATGCTGTCTACAGGAGACCCACTTCAGACCTAGGGACACATACAGACTGAAAGTGAAGGGATGGAAAAAGATATTCCATGGAAATGGAAATGGAAATCAAAGGAAAGGTGGAGTAACAATACTCGTATCAGATAAAATAGACTTTAAAGACTATTACAAGAGACGAGGAGGGACACTACATAATGATCAAAGGATCAATCCAAGAAGAAGATATAACAATTATAAATGTTTATGCACCCAACATAGGAGCACCTCAATACATAAGGCAAATGCTAACAACCATGAAAGGAGAAATCGACAGTAACACAATAATAGGAGGGGACTTTAACACCCCACTTACACCAATAGACACATCACACAAACAGAAAATAAATAAGGAAACACAAGCTATAAATGATATAATAGACCAGATAGATCTAAATGATACTTATAGAACATTCCACCCAAAAGTGGTAGGATACAATTTCTTCTCAAGTGCACATGGAACATTCTCCAGGATAGATCACATCTTGGGTCACAAATCAAGCCTCAGAATATTTAAGAAAACTAAAATCATATCAAGCATCTTTTCTGACCGCAACGCTATGAGATTGGAAATCAATTACAGTAAAAAAAACTGTAAAAAACACAAATACATGGAGGCTAAACAGTGCACTACCTAATAACCAAGAGATCATAGAAGAAATCAGAGAAGAAATTTTAAAATACATAGAGACAAAAGACAATGAAAACATGACAACCCAAAACCTACGGGATGCAGCAAAAGCAGTTCTAAGAGGGAAGTTTAGAGCAATACAATCTCACCTCAAGAAACAAGAAAAATCTCAAATAAACAATCTAACCCTACACTTAAAACAACCAGAGAAAGAAAAACAAAGAAAACCCAAAGTCAGTAAAAGGAAAGAAGTCATAAAGATCAGGGCAGAAATAAATGAGATAGAAATTAAGAAAACAATAGCAAAGATGAATTAAACTAAGAGCTGGTTCTTTGAGAAGATAAACAAAATTGATAAATTCTTAGCCACACTCATAAAAAAAAAAAAGGAGAGGACACAAATCAATAAAATTAGAAATGAAAAAGGAGAAATCACAACTGGCATTGCAGAAATACAAAAGGTTATACGAGACTACTACAAAAAACTATATGCCAAAAAAATGGACAACCATGAAAAAATGGACAAACTCTTGGAAAGATACAATTTTCCAATACTGAACCAGGAAGAATTAGAAAATATAAACAGACCTATCACAAGTAATGAAATTGAAACTGTAATTAAAAATCTTCCAACAAACAAAAGTCTAGGACCACATGGCTTCACAGGTGAATTCTATCAAACCTTTAGAGAATACCTAACACCGATTCTTCTCAAACTCTTCCAAAAACTTGCAGAGGGAGAAACACTCCCAAATTCATTCTATGAAGCCACCATCACCCTGATACCAAAACCAGAAAAAGATATCGCAAAAAAAGAAAATTACAGACCAATATCACTGATGAACATAGATGCAAAAATCCTCAACAAAATACTAGCAAACAGAATCCAACAGCACATTAAAAGGATCATACACCATGATCAAGTGGGATTTATCCCAGGGATGCAAGGATTCTTCAATATACACAAATCAATCAATGTGTACACCATATTAAGAAATTAAGGAATAAAACCATATGATCATCTCAATAGATGCAGAAAAAGCTTTTGACAAAATTCAACACCGAGTTATGATAAAAACTCTCCAGAAAATGGGCATAGAGGGAACCTACCTCAACATAATAAAGGCTATATATGACAAGCCCACAGCAAGCATCATACTCAATGAAAAACTGAAAGCATATCCACTAAGATCAGGAACAAGACAAGACAAGGATGTCCACTCTCACCACTCTTATTCAACATAGTTTTGTAAGTCCTAGCCACAGCAATAAGACAAGAAAAAGAAATAAAAGGAATACAAATTGGCAAAGAAGTAAAACTGTCTCTGTTTACCAATGACATGATACCATACATAGAAAATCCTAAAGATGCCACCAGAAAACTACTAGAACTAATCAATGAATTTGGTAAGGTTGCAGGATACAAAATTAATGCACAGATCTCTGGCATTCCAATACACCAACAATGAAAAATCAGAAAGAGAAATTAAAGAAACACTCCCATTTACCATTGCAACAAAAAGAATAAACTACCTAGGAATAAACCTGCATAAGAAGGCAAAAGACTTGTACTCAGAAAACTATAAAACACTGATGAAAGAAATCAAAGATGACATAAACAGATGGAGAAATATACCATGTTCCTGGATTGGAAGAATCAATATTGTGAAAATGACTATACTACCCAAACCAATCTACAGATTCAATGCAATCTCTATCAAACTACCAATGCCATTCTTCACAGAATTAGAACAAAAAATTTTACAATTCGTATGAAAACACAAAACACCCCGAAGAGCCAAAGCAATCTTGAGAAAGAAAAACGGTGTTGGAGCAATCAGGCTCCCCAGCTTCAAACTATAGCACAACGCTACAGTAATCAAGACAGTATGGTACTAGCACAGAAACAGAAGTATAGATCAATGGTACAAGACAGAATGCCCAGAGATAAACCCTCGCACATATGGGCACCTAATTTACGACAAAGGAGGCAAGAACATAGAATGGAGAAAAGACAGCCTCTTCAATAAGTGGTGCTGGGAAAACTGGACAGCTACATGTAAAAGAATGAAATTAGAACACTACCTAACACCATACACAAAAATAAACTCAAAATGGATTAGAGACTTAAATGAAGCCCAGACACTATAAAACTCTCAGAGGAAAACATAGGAAAAACACTCTTACATAAACCACAGCAAGATCTTTTTTGACCCACCTCCTAGAGTAATGGAAATAAAAACAAAAATAAACAAATGAGACTTAATTCAACTTAAAAGCTTGTGCACAGAAAAGGAAACCATAAACAAGACAAAAAGATAACCCTCAGAATGAGAGTAAATATCTGCAAATGAAACAACAGACAAAGGATTAATCTCCAAAATATACAAACAGCTCATGGAGCTCAATATCAAAAAAACAAACAAGCCAGTTTAAAAATGGGCAGAAGACCTAAATAGACATTTCACCAAGGAAGACATACAGATGGCCAAGAGGCACATGAAAAGATGCTCAACATCACTAATGATTAGAGAAATGCAAAGCAAAACTATAATGAGGTATCATCTCACACCAGTTAGAATAGGCATCATCAGAAAATCTACATACAACAAATGCTGGAGAGGGTGTGGAGAAAAAGGAACACTCTTGCACTGTTGGTGGGAATGTAAATTGATACAGCCACTATGGAGAACAGTATGGAGGTTCCTTAAAAAGCTAAAAATAGAACTACCATATGACCAAGCAATCCTGCTCCTGGGCATGTACCATGAGAAAACCATAACTCAAAAAAAGACATGTACCACAATGTTCACTGCAGCACTACTTACAATAGCCAGGACATGGACCCAACCTAAATGTCCATCGACAGATGAATGAATAAAGAAGATGTGGCACATATATACAATGGAATATTACTCATCCATAAAAAGAAACGAAACTGAGTTATTTGTAGTGAGTTGGATGGCCCTAGAGTCTGTCATACAGAGTGAAATAAGTCAGAAAGAGAAAAACAAATACCGTATGCTAACACATATATATGGAATCTAAAAAAAGAAAAAAAAATGGTACTGATGAACCTAGCTGCAGGGTTGGAATAAAGAGGTAGACATAGAAAATGGACTTGAGGACATGGGGTGGGAGGGCAAAGCTGGGGCGAAGTGAGAATAGCATCAACATATATACACTACCGAATGTAAAATAGGTGGCTGGTGGGAAGCAGCCGCATAGCACAGGGAGATCAGGTCGGTGCTCTGCTATGACCTAGAGGGGTGGGATAGGGAGGATGGGAGGGAGGCTCAAGAGGGAGGGGATATGGGGACATGTGTACACATATGGTTGATTTGCTTTGTTGTTCAACAGAAACTAACGCAGTATCGTGAAGCAATTATACTCCAATAAAGATCTATTAACAAAAAAAAGAATATTGAAATGAATGTGCAAATGGACTCAGCTGGCTTCTCCATGGTGTGGAGAGAGATCCCTCCCCCCACACTGGACAGAATTAATTTGCATATAGAGAAAAATTATTTTGCACTGCTACAGTTATCTACAACTTTGGGTTGTAAAATGACTCAAAAACAATGAAAGGCTGGAATCAGATAACCTGGGAGGAGATGGTCTAAACCAGACTTTCAAAGCCTCGGCATTATTGACATTTTGGATGCCAACTAACAATTGTCACTTTCTGTCCGGTTCTCACTAGCCACTGCAGTTGCTGACCTTCCACACACCCTGAAAGGAGTTCAGGGTGGAGATCAGGAATGAGGTCCTCTGTGCTCTGGGAAAAACTGGCAGAACAGGCCTTCAGATATTCAGATATTTTCAGGAAACAATTTTATGAGCCCAATTTCTTGCATCTTCTCACATCTAGGAAAGCACTGAAGTCATTAATGGAGACATCTGCTCCTTGTGACTGCCTGCAACCTTCTGCCAAAATGTGAGCTCGATTGTATGTACCCCCTTCACCAAAATCACATGTATACCATCCATGTATACTCCTCCCTACCTCTTCAGAGCAGTTCCTCAGAGCCATCTGAGAAGCTGTCTCCCAGGCTATAGTTCTCATTTTGACCCAAATAAAACTTAACTCACAAAAATAAAAAATAAAAAATAAATAAATAAATAAATAAATAAAAAAATATATATATATATATAAGGGGTAAGGTAAGGAGTTGATATTTTCTTACAGAAAGAATTTAATAAATTCTTCTAAAGACTTTGAGGGGTAAGATGAAATGCCATTACATATGGCATAATCCTGCCTGTGAGCTGTTTATCTTTTTAATTTGGTGTTATACCCAAGGAAAAAGTCTATTTTTTGGCCTTTTTCAATACCTTTTCCTTTCTCTATTGGCAAGTCTTCTTGACTCAGAACAGGGGCAGTAGACCAAGGACAGGAGCAGAGATGGAACAAAGCAAGTATGACAAAGACCTTCTCTGAAAGCTTAAAAAGTCATAGTCCCAGCTGAAAACAGACAGCTCCCCACAGCCAGGTAATAAAGGACTACTTGCAAAGGTTTGTACAGGGTGGAGGGAAATCAGAACAAATGGTGCAGTACCTCCAGGGATGGTAAAAGCAGACAGCCTCAGTCCTAAGGGGCAAAGTGAGGGATCAGAGAAGACAGTGTATGCCCCATTTCTGCCCGACAGGAGCTGTGGTGGAGACAAGCAGCCAGCCCACTATGACTGAGCAAGGGTTCTCCCAAGCCAAAGCCTCACTCACTCTCCCTTCTCCTAAGCCCCTACTCATGCTCTGGAGGCCAGAGAGCAAAGGAGCCCATAGAAGCAGTCCACACAAGTCACCTGCCTAGAGTGCAGACAGAGATGGAGAAGGGAGAGTGTATCTGGTGCACTGAACAGGAGAAAAACAATACAAGGTGTATCAAATGTTGTGTGGCAACATAGGGACCCTAGTGAAATTAAGCACACTGCTGGAATTACACACCAGGAAGAAATCGCTTCAGATTGGAGTAATCAGGGAATATTTCAAAAACGAGGCAGTACTCTAGAGACAGAAAATAGAATGGTGGCTGCCAGTGGTTGGGGGAGGGGAAAGAAGGGTTTAATGGGTACAGTTTCAATTGCAAAAGATGAAAAGAGTTTTGAAAATAGGTTGAACAACAACATAGATGTAGTTACCACCATTAACTGTGTTTTAACACTCAAAAATAGGTAAATGGTAAATTTTATGTATATTTTACCACAATCTTAAAAAATTTTAAAGGAGGCAGTACTTCTTAGTTGGATTTCATTACTAGAGCAAAAACTTTGCTAAGTAGAAATGGAAGTATGAGGGGGAGATGGAATAAAGAGCAATTCAAATGCAAGACTTTCTGTTCAGAGCTGAAGGGGAAAAAAAAGAACTCCTGAGTACCAATTTTAATTAAATTTTTAAAAATTTTTTTAAAAAAATTAATGGGGCAGAGGGCAGAGTTTTATGCAATACAAGCAAGTTTTTTTATATTAGTACAGAAAGCAAAAATACCAGCTATAAAAACTTTCCAGAAACTGGGCATGGAGGGAACCTACCTCAAGATAATAAAGGCCAAATATGACAAACCCACAGCTAACATCATACTCAACAGTGAAAAGCTGAAAGCATTTCCTCTCAGATCAGGAAAAAGACAAGGATGTCCACTCTCACCACTTTTATTTAACATAGTTTTAGAAGTCCTAGCCACAAAAATCAGAAAAGAAAAAGAAATAAAAGGTATCCAAGTTGGAAAAGAAGAAATAAAACTGTCACTGTTTGTAGATGACATGATACTATACACAGAAAATCCTAAGGACGCTACCAGGAAACTACTAGAGCTCAAAAAACTAATGCTCAGTATAGCTGTATAAAGTAACCAAAGTCAGACCGATAGTGGTATAGAGAGCTGTGAATCAGACACAGATTTGTCTGGTAACAGTGCCCATTCTCCAAACACTCTTCTATATCGTTTAATTCCCAATACCCAATTCTGTATTTCACCCATTAAACTACTTGAAAAAAATCAATTTATATTATTATACTTCAAAAGTAATTAAAAGTCTGAATACTTAGCTGTCCTGCCAAAATACCGAGCAACTGTCCGTGACACAGTATATATTGAAAATGCTATTCTACAGTGTTAAATATAAGTTGAAAGCTGTTCATACCTGTTGGATTATAGCTCAGAGAATCAAACCAACTAAACTAGCTCTTTCTTAGAAAAGAAATAGAAAACAGTACCCCATTATATGGATAATTTAAAGCAGTATATGATAGTCATTGAAGGATAGGTGGGTAATTCAGGCAATTCAGGCTGGTTTATAAAAATATTTTCTCTAAACTTAAAAAATAAAAGTTCAGAAAGAAAGTTACCAAACCAATTTTTTTAAAGTATGTATTGTATCATTTTTCAATTTGTATTGGAGTATTGTGCGTAGACTAAAATTTAAACATGTCTGATATCTCATATGTTGACTAAGGCCAAAGTAACATTTCACTGTGGTCTATCCACACAGTTTTTCAGCCTTGGTGTATGGACTCAATTCATTTTTATGGGGGACTTTCCTGGGAGTTATAGAATGATTAGCAGCATCCCTGGCCCCTAGATGCTAAGTAGCACCCTTTTTCAGTTGTTACAACCAAAAATGTCTGCAGACTTTGATAAATGTCCTGGGGTTGGGTGCGGGGAGGGACTCATAATTGCTCCCAGGTGAGAATCATCGATGTTTGGGAATGAGGTACATAATCTGGCTCCTGCCCATGAATGCTGCTCTGCTTCTTGTTCAATCCTTTCTAATCCCACAGATATTTCTGTCCTTCATATATACCATATGTCGGCCCCTGAGGACAAGGACCTAGTCTCAGCATTTCATATACTTTAACCATTCCAAACTTCACCCAATAAGACAACCCTACACTGTAGGCTCGATTTCTACATTCATTTTACATATGGAGAACATGAGGCACAAAGAAATTGAGTAATTTGCTCAAGATCACACAACTGATTTTTCTGACCTGCAGCAAAATTCAGCAATGGGTTGTATTCCAAAGATCAGAATGAAATATAGCATAGTCAACAGAATCTGACAAACTTGAGTTCAAAAATCCAAACTTATTATGTGACTTTGGATTTAACCACTCCATCTCTTAGTTTCTTTATATGTAAAAAACAGTAAAGGACACAAGTAAGCAGGTAAGAATAAAGTGCTAAGCAGTTAGTTGCCATAGAGAGGTGGTGTAGCCGAATGGTTAGGGACGGTCTTTAGCACCTAAGTTCAAATCATAGTCCCATCAGTCACTAGCTGTGTGACCTTGGTTTAAATCACTCAACCTCTGTGGGTTCCAGTTCTCCATTTGGAAAATGGGATAGTAATGGAACAAGGTTGTAGCACCATTAAGGAAATTAGCATATGCAAAGCACACCAAACAGTGCCTGGCACATAGTAAGTGCATGTAAGTGCTTTCTGTAATTGTTACTGCTAAACCTGAAATTCTTCCCGATTCTTAAAGTTCCTTTTAAAAATAATCTACTAAGGAATTGCAGAAGAACCCGTGGCTGGTCTAGGTTTTTTTCACTGGTCTCTAAGGCACTTATGGGGGAATGGATCTGAGACTGCAGCACTAAGTTTAGGAAGGTACTTGGAACCAGGAAAAGCCTATCATAGCCTGGAAAGTCTATCATAGATGAGGGCATT